>NC_092862.1:22781959-22798589 GCF_032062135.1 Pyxicephalus adspersus
GATTGATGAATTTTGAAGCTTTTCATTACTCAGAGCATCTAGCAGCTAAATAAAAAGTCCTGTGGGGAAATTTGTGAACTGCAGCTGAATATTGCAGCAATAGCTGGTTTTGTTATATTACCTTTTAATGAGCTCTTCATTTTTATGTTTGTTATTTTTGGCTTCGATATGTAAGTATTGCATTGTTTGTATGCTCCAAATAAAAAAACTTCCCCTGGACCTGTCCTTGTCTGCTGTGCAGAATCTGAGCATTGTTCTAGAGAATAGCCAGGCGACATGTTTATTTCTACTGATGTCATCTGAAGTTGAGAGGTGAAACAACCACATCGGATTTACCCCTCCCATATAGGCAACCGTACATAAACAATGCACATCTGTCATTGTCTGTCTACAGTGCTGCAACACGCTTCATTTATAGAGGACAGGAGCCACAGACAAGCTGTTGCTAGGAGGGAGGATGCCAGGAACTCACGCATACTTAATTATTTATATGGTGCTGACATCTTCTGCAGCGCTGTACAGTCTAAAGTGAGCCTATAGTGATGGACTAACTATCCATCAGGGGAGCTCACAATCTAATGCCCCTACCATAGTCATAGTCTAATGCCCCCACCATAGTCATAGTCTAATGCCCCCACCATAGTCATAGTCTAATGCTCATACCATAGTCATAGTCTAATACCCCCACCATATTCATAGTCTAAGACCCCTTCCATAGTCAATAGTCTAATGCCCCTACCATAGTCATAGTCTAATGCCCCCACCATAGTCATAGTCTAATGCCCCTACCATAGTCATGGTCTAATGCTCATACCATAGTCATAGTCTAATGCCCCTACCATAGTCATAGTCTAATGCCCATACCATAGTCATAGTCTAATACCCCCACCATATTCATAGTCTAAGACCCCTTCCATAGTCAATAGTCCAATGCCCCTACCATAGTCATAGTCAAATGCCCCTACCATATTCATTGTCTAATACCCATACCAGATTCAAAGTCTTATGCTGCTACCATAGTGAAAGTATAATACCCTTACCATAATCATAATCTAGTTCCCTCATCATACACAGTTTAAAGCCCCTACCATAGTCATAATTTAGTTCCCCCTACCATATTCATAGTCCAATGCCTCCAACACAGACATAGTCTAATACGCCTACTATAATCATATTCTTGTTTCCCTTACAATAGACAGTCTAATATCCCTACCATAATCATATTCTGGTTCCCCTACCATAGTCATTGTCCAATGACCCCACCACAGACATAGTCTAGTTGCCCCATCATTGACACAGTCTAATGATCCTACCATAGCCAAAGTATATTGTCCCTGCTATATTAATAGTCTAATCTCCTTATCATAGTCATGGTAATATGCCCTTTTCATAGACATAGTCTAATGCTGCTAATATAGCCATAATCTAGTGCCCCTACCATAGCCATCATCTAGTGCCCCTACCATTGACATATTCTAAAGCCCCTACTATAGCCATCATCTAGTACCCCTAACACAGACATAGCCTAATATCCCTACTATAGTAATTTATGCCCTTACAATAGTCATATGTCAGTTACATAGTCTAAGACCAGTTTGGAGGGCCGTGGATGATGAAAATGGCAACTACTTGTAAGTTTTTGGCATGTAGGAAGAAATGCATGCAAACAAGAACAGATAATGCCCTGGTAAAGACAGACCCCAGGACCCCAAGACCCCCAGGGGTGCAAGGCCTGAGTACTAGCAACTGACACTTTACTTACACTTTATCAGAAGCCTCATTCATCATAATAAATCCGAAATAAATTATTTAGGAAAAAAATTACACTTTCATTAAAAAGATTTATGTTAATTACAAATAAAGAAGAAATATTATGGTATAATTCTACTGCAATTCTTATTGTAATTAAAACAGACCTTTGTCCAGGAAGTATAAATGTCGTACTGAACAATTTACTGTCTAAGGATGTTATAAGAAAAAGCTGTATACAGGGTGGTCATTTTATTAGGGAAGCCCGGCCATTAATTTAAATAAACCTGCAATATGCTGTACTCCTGAACACATGGTGAGATGAATCCATTGTGTGATCTAAGCATCTTATCGTCTGCACCAGATGGGGTGGCTGCAGAAACTGCTGATTTATATGTGTTACAGACAATTATAGGAAGAATGGAAAATTAGTGTGGGGGAAAAAACATTTTTACAGGTAAAGAAAGCATAGAACTTCAGTTGCTCATGTTAAATGGTTTGAATTGTCCAAGTTTGTGAAAGTTTTTTCTTTAAAGTGTACAATTTTTTGAATACTAAAGCCCTTTTGATGTGTATGCTGATATTCAAGGCTCTGTTTGGGGGATTTTCCCCTATCCCCTGGTGGCAATGGGTTCACCAAACAGTATATGGAAGAAAAAGCATAGACACAGGGATAGCTCAATACTGTGCTGGGGACCCCTTTAATATTTTTTAATGTAAACACACTACAGATGTTTTGAAGCTTTTTGAAACAGACCTAAATCAAACTTTACATTTTTCTTGTGATCTTTGGGAACCTTTAGAAATGAATTACTCCACAGTAGATACAGCTAATGAGGTAAGTGGAAATAAATCAGTCTAAGGCTGGGTACACAAGTGAAATTTTCATGACCAATTCCAGCGACAAAAGAATGGCAGATGAACAAACGAGTGTTGTACACACGGCACCATTCTGTTCTATAGAGAGGGGAGGGGGTGATGAGCTTTTCTCCATTGACATGTATTGCAGTCATTCTCCGTCGGTCAATCATGTATCCGTCAGGACAGATCCATGAACGATGTTGGGCGACCTCTGTACATGTCAGATTCTCGCTCGAGACAAGCCTGACCATTCGTATCTAGGGAGAATCTTCATATGTGTGTACATATCATAGGCTAAAGATAATATATTGAAATATTGTGCAAGTTTATAAGCATATTTACACATTATAGCAACCCTCTCCTCTGCTGTGATATGAATGCTCCCCTCCAATGTCAGTGCTTACATCTGGTTCTTAGTCTCTGACCACTTTGTGGGCTGGATTTGAATGATGAGACTCCCATTCATGGGCCCATACAACACAGAATGGTGCTGCACACTGAGCTGTCCATGCGTATTAAAAGAAAATAGTGCTAAAAGGGGGGATAAGCATCTACAACTCAAGGCCCTCACACAGTGCTAAAAAAAAACTGCTCTTGAACCCTTTGAATTTAATTTCTTTTTAAATATATTTTATTCTCTAATAGGAATATAAAAGATTTTGATGTCCATAGTCTGGGCACAGGTTCACTTTCAAAGTTATAGGACCCCAGGAGATTTGCAACTGCAAAAATAGCTCCTACCCCCTCAATTTAGAAATAGAGTCTTGACATGCTTTCAACTTCTCTACAATATTAGACAGGGCCCAGGGGGCATTACCACTGGAAGTCTATAGAGGTAACAAGTAATTCTGCCCAGAAGGGCATGCCATGACAAAACATCTGCACATGAAGATCTTCTATTTGGGGGCAGAGAAAAAAAACCATGCCATGTTATTTGTCTCACTCCATTTGTGATCCTAAAGTCCTGCTATAGTTAAGATAATAAGCCATCTATACCAAAAGAGACTGATATTAACTTCCCTGCAAGATATCCCCCAAATTTACCATCTTGATTAGAGAAGAGATATCATAATCCATACTTCACAATATGGCACAATGGTGCAGGTTCACATTATAAAATCCTATACCCACCAGCAACTAATCCACACTGACCTTAGTTTTCAAAGACCGGAGCACCAACCCCTCCTGTATTAAGTTATTAGGCAGACTTAATATTAAAGCCTTAAGAAGCACATCAGGAATATTAAATTCATGCACGGTACAATCCAGTTTAAAACAATAAAAATACAACCAATTGCATCAAAAACATAAAAAAGAAACCTAAATATCAATGATTACAAATAAGTATCAAGCACTAGTATGGCCATATAAAGGTGCAGCTAATATTGACCCTATAAATAAATATCTTGTAGACTTTTTCTGGTAAAGCTGTAAATGCGATAAACAAATACAGTGGATTTTTTTAGAAACTAGATAGTTGCACAAGATGCTTAAGTAATATGTGTTGTCATGGTGCTTCCTTGTCCAAAATAATTTATGCTTGCCACTATTGATGCAGAAAAGAGGGGTAAATTAAAAAGGATGCTTACCAGGTACCACACACCAAGGATAATTGTCCCAGTGCGGACATGACAACACAGGCAACAGCTGTTGGAGTAGAATCGAGCCCATGGTGAATACATCTTCATGTCTTGGGACTGATTGCAAATAAAACTCACTACTTGGAATGGTGGATGGTCAATGCAGTAGATGACACTTTGGCTGTTCTTGCAGGAATGGAGCTGGAGTCAGTGCATGGGAAATGTGAGCAGAGCTTCAGCACCACAGCAAAGGACAAGCAGGCAGCATCACTGCTCACAACTGCAGGATTTTCCTATACAGCACCAAAGACAACCACAGTACATAAGAAGAGATTAGCTGGAGAGACCAGGGATGCCCCAAAAAGATGAGCACCAACATCCTCTAGTGGAAAGGAGACTGAATTACAGTGCAAGATATCAGGATCAGACTCCTATTACACAGCTCTACAAAAAAAAAAAAATTCACTTGCCAAGGATTTTTTAATATATTTAGTGTATTTCAGGTCTGCTGAATCCAGAAATGATATCAGTTTCATTGAATTGTCTCTCGTTCTTGTGATACAGGAATTGGAATAGACGATTTTACCAACAACAAATGTTAACACAGCATATTATTATCAATTTTTATTTACACTGATGTTTTGCATTTTATATATTAAATGTAGCATTATTTTCATGAAACTTTCATTTGCCTTCTTTTTATTCATACATTTTTTTTTTTTACAGAAATATGAATTTTTCAAGAAGTTGTTTAAATGACCCTAATGTGTTTTGCTACATTTGTGGTGAATATTTTCAGCAAAAACAGAGAGGAAACATCACAGAATTTGTGAAACAAGCATATGTTGCATATTTTGGTATTAAACTGGGGGATCAAGATTTTGGATCCCCATATAGTATGCAAAACTTGTGTAGAGTGTCTACATCAGTGGAAAAATGGAAAACTGAAAAGTTTGGAATTTGGTGTGCCTATGGTATGGCGAGAGCCCAAAAATCTTTATAATGATTGTTATTTATGTGGTGTGAATGTAAAAGGTTGCAATTGTTACAAGAAAAACAAGTGGGAGTAACATGAATTGGAATCAGCAAGACGACCTGTGCCGCATGGTTTAGATGTTCCCATACCAGTGTTCAGTACACTCCCTGATATTCCTGTATCCGACATGGAGGATATACAGGGTTTGGAGTGTTTGGAGTTAGCAGTGGACGTTATATGAAGGAAGTGTTTCATCAAACCAGCAGTTTTCCCAAGAAGAGCTCAATGATTTAATACGTGACCTAAGTCTGTTAAAACAAACATCTGAACTTTTAGCATCCAGGCTAAAGGAAAAGAACGTCTGAGACCGGAAGTTAAAATAACGGTTTATGGGACAAGAGAGGTGACACTCCGACCATATTTCAGTGAAGATGGAGAATTTGTGTACTGTTGTAACATCCCTGGACTACCAGCCCATATGGGAGGACCAGAAAACCGAGCAGAAGATTGGCGGCTTTTCATAGACAGTTCCACTCAAACTTTGAAATCTGTTTTACAGCATAATGGCAACTGCTATGCATCAATTCCAATTGGTCATTCAAAAAAACTTAAAGAAAAATATGAAAATAACAAAATGGTCTTACAAAAGCTTTGCTAATATGAACACCAATGGTCCATATGTGTTGATTTAAAAATTGTGAACTTCCTACTTGGATGGCAAAGTAGATACACAAAGTACCCATGTTTCATCTGCTTGTGGGATAGTGGAGAAAAGCGGAATCACTGGAAAAAAGTGACATGGCCTCCAAGAGAAAACATGAAAAATATTGCAGCAAACATCCAGCCAATGGTTGACAAGGAAAAACCCATTCTCCCTCCACTACACATAAAGTTAGGATTAATGAATTTGTTAGAGCTCTGAACAAAGACGGTGATTGCTTCAAATACAATTGTAGATTCTTCCCTGGATTTAGTACTGAAAATTAAAAGCAGGAATCTTTGATGGACCCCAGATTCAGAAACAGATAATTGATTCAAATTTCACAAGTTACATAACCGATACTGAAGCTTCTGCCTGGCATAGCTATGTCATGGTTGTCAAGAACTTCTTAGGTAACCATAAAGCGCAAAATTATGAAGAACTGGTACAAAACTTGCTCTTAAACTTCAAAAATTTTGGTGCTACTATGAGCATAAAGGTACACTATCTTAATAGCCATTTGCAAAAATTAAAAAAAAAACCTTGGCAATTTCAGTGAGGAACAAGGGGAGAGGTTCCATCAAGATATGAAGGTGATGGAAGAAAGGTATCAGCGCAGATGGGATAGACACATGATGGCAGACTACTGCTGGAGCCTTCAATGTGATTGTCCTGATCATCAACATACAGGGAAATCATACAGAGTTCAATGACTTCTTTGTGATTAGTTCTGTAAATATACTGAATATAGAATATATTTACATTAAGTATTTCAAAAATGTAATTTTGTATACTTAGGCATATCTAGTGTAATTTTGCTTCATTTTCATGTTTCATTAGTTTTCTATGAGGTTATTATTGAGGTCAATATTTCAAAAACTAGAGCCAATCTATCAAAACCAATACCATATTTGGAATTTGTGCATCAAACATAACCTAAAATGACTATATTCTGTTTGGCAAGAAAATGTTTGTTGAACAGTGTTGTAGGTTTTCTTTTTTTCAGTGGTATGTAGTAGCATCATGCTTTTCAATCTGCTTAGCACAAAGATCCCATGTATAATCATTTTGTTTTATTTTTAGTATTACCTCTATCTAAAATTGTTATGTAAAAAATCATATTCATGAAATTATATTAATACATTTGATTTTTTACAAAAATATTTGTCATGAAAGAAAGGAATCATTTGCTGATCCCCCAATCTAGTTGCCTGGCGGACCCTGAACATTTCTCATGTATACAATGTCTGATATTCCTGTATGTGAGGTGCAGCATACCGCACAGCATACCGCACTGCACACCGCACTGCACACCGCACTGCACACTGCACAGCATACACTGTAAATGAGTCATAACAGCTAGAAACACAGATGCAACACATAGAACTGAAATGCAAATATAAACACTCTTTGGTAACACTTTTTTTCATCTTGAAAGCTGTATGGAAATCTCTGTGGATAAGGCTAAGCAAGCTGTGCACTCAACCTCCAAATTCACCTTTTGGACCTATTGTTCTCAAGTTACTGTGACAAAGAAAGTAATTATAAAGCAGATTTGCTGATGTCAGCATTATCGGCTCAATGTTGGTATATAATACATGCATCAGCATTTTTAGTTGTGTAAATCCTTGTGGGTAAAAACACTATGCCATGATGCCCACAAAAGTCCTTGGATACAGAATTACTTTTATTTTCATATTGCTCAGAGGTTAGCACTCTGGCCTTTGCAGCCCTAGGTCCCAGGTTCGAATCTCAGCCAGGACACTATCTGCATGGAGTTTGCAGGTTCTCCCCGTGTTGCATGGGTTTCATCCCACATTCCAAAAACATGTTAGATTATTTTGGCTCCCCCCCCCCGAAACTGAACTTAGAATGTGGTATTAACATATAACTATGTTAGGGACATTAGATTGTGAGCCCCTTTTGAGGGGCAGCTAGTCACATGATTATGGACTTTGTACAGCGCTGCATAATATATTGGTGCTATATAAATACTGGATAATATTATTGATGATGGCATATTTTGATCTTTGTTTTTTGGGTGGTCTGTGCAACCAATTTTGTGATTTACATACATTTTTCACAGTGCACAGTCATACAAGTAACAATTTCCTAGGTCAACAAGTCAACTTTTTGTGTCACCTCCATCTTAAGCCTGCTTGCTGTAAAAAGAATTGGCATCGTCTTTACTGTCCTATGAGCGTGTGATGACCTAGGAAAAGGTAAAGAAAGAACCCTGACTGTTGCAGGTTTGTGTATCACAATCACAGCCAACCATGAGGCAGGTAAATAGTACGTCTACATATGTTAGAAAATTGTCATTCAAGAAGAACAATTCTCAATGGACAAGCTTTCTCAGAGTGGCATATCTACCTATAATACTAAACATACGGTAATACATAATGCTAAATATACCCATATAGTCGTTACTTGATGACATCTGTACACATGGTCGAGGATGACAGATAACAACCAGAGCAAATCATTGTAGATTATCATTTTTTTTATGTCGTTACTTACAGTATTTACCATGCGTCAGTAAACCTTTTTGCATATCAATTATTTAGTGTCTTAAAGTAGTTGCAATCACATACAAACTGCACAAAAAAAGGTCACATGAGTTTCTATTAAAATAACAACCAAAAATCAATTCACTTTGTGCAGATGTATTGTCACCATTAATCATATCAACCAGGTTGCAATCCAAATTTTTCTTCTTTAAGTTTGAAAGAATCCTATTGGCTGCTGTAAAGACAGATTTTTATTTTTTGCCTAGCACCTTGATGACCATGGATTACATTATGATGTCAGGTTGGGGAACGTAACCTACAACCTCATCGCCTGCATACTGTGATCTTGTCTATAAACAACTCTAATCCAATAACATGCCAAGTCTGATTTAAACTGTCTGGGGATTAAAGGGGGTAATCTGCTTTAGCCTTGTCCTGGTTTCTTGGTACTCTATTGTAAAATTGTTCCTGTGTATAATATATATTTATATATATATATATATATATATATATATATATATTATGTGTAGCAGTATTAAATGGAGAATAGATGAAGAATTCAATTCAAGACAATGCCAGTTATGACTCCCCGAGCGTGGGGAGTCATACACAGATCATGTAACTAGACAGGACACTCATTCTCAGCTTCACTTTAGCCTTTGCTTCCGAAATAAGCAGGCAGAGTGACAATTATACAGACATATCTTGGTGACTGGACAGTACTCCAATGGTGCTCAAGGGTTCCGCCAAACCTTTGGGGTTTTGCAAAGCCAACATGTACATGTTCATGGCTGCATTGTGGTCTTCCCTCTCCAGCATTTCTTATCTTCCTACTGGCCTGTAAAGCCACATTTCACACTCTGCAACTAAAATCTAGTGCATAATGAGACCTACTATAGAAGAACCATGAGAAGTCTCTTCTTGATCTTAGCAAACAGTCAAACACCCAATGTATATTTTCAAGCAATTACAGAAATAAATTGTTGATCTTGCCATAAATCAGCATCCTTGTCACTCCTTATAGACCGAACTAAAAGAATAATTTTAAACTATTATCTGTAATCCAATAAATCCCCTCTCTTAATTTCATGGAGAAGAAAAGATTATGTCCTGGTTGTAGTTTGAAAAAAGAAATAAAGGAAGTTGGGGGATACCAATGGATTCCTCTATAGTGCAGAGTAAGCATAGCCACACGGGACAGGACATGTGTTATTTTTCTTGTTAGGAGATGAAAACAACAGATGATAAAGCTAATGCAGCAAATTTGTCTAACTAGGCTCCTAGGAGAACCAATATATTTGCATACCCTACAGCATGCTGCAAGTTAGGGTGATTCCACAGAGTTCACTTTCGGAGCATGAAATCACTCGAGTCTATGTACGGAGAAGATCAGTGCCACATTGAACACAGCCGAGGGTCATAAGATTGTAATGTGTGCTGTGAACATAAACTGAGTGCAAGGCTTTTTTAAATTTTGTAAAGATTAAGGACCATGTCAGTCAACCATGCTTCCTTTTCAACTATATAGGAGTTAGTAACCATTATGTGCTTGTGGTTGCTTTCACATGGCAGTGAATTGGAGCACTATTCAGGGTTGCTTTCCCATCTCTGAAGGAGAGCCGCACCGTACAACACATATATCAACCTACTGGCAGTTTTGCCAGTCCTCCATCCAGAGAAACAGCAGTTTGCTATGTAGCTGGGAGCGGGGTGACGCTGTCATTCTCTACCCTCTGCGTAGAGCAGAACAGCAATTTTTTTAGAGCACTTGTTCATGCATCATTCAGTCTTTTGAATTATTGAACGTGTGTACATCGCCTAAGAGTTGCATTCTTCCTACTGCCCAACACACTAATGTAAAAATGTTAAAAAGGTCAAAAAACAGTCTGGATGTCCTGTAAAAATATACTTTAGGAAGAAAAAGTGCTAGTGCTGTTCACCCAAAATTGCTGTTCAGGAGGAGCAAACAAAAGTTATTACTCATTTTATTCCCCCAAACAGAAGGCGTTTTCCTTTAGTGGTTTACCACACCTTGTGTGATCTGACTAGTGCATTAAAAACCCCTTGATTGCAAATAATGACCTGATGGACACATACTTTATTTGCAAGATTTATTTAAAGAAAATCAACTTAGAAATATCACCAAATTAAACAAAAAAAAATATGAACATGAAAACTTAATGGTCATGTTCTTGAAAATCTATTTTTTTGTTTTAATAATACATCTGTGTAAAAATTAGTATTGAAATCAGGAAATCCCAACGCCTCTGTGGACCTGTACTCTGCACACAATGAACACTGACATTTGGAAGGTATAAACGTTTAACCCATCCAACGCCTCTGGTAAATCTGTAAACAGTTGTATTGAATAATACAGAGAAGAAAAAAAATACAAAAACCACTGGAGCTGCAGTTCCATGATAACCAGATTCTAGATGCTCTTTAATCTAGTGCAAGTCTGAAATGAAAGAAAGTAATTCATTACTATGAGCAACAACACCTTAATTCTAGTTATCAGCCAGTGTCCACCTTCTGATCAGTGGGTTCATCCTAGAAAAATGGCAGTTTACATTGTTCTTTGGTGCAGGCTGCACATTAAATTGATTCTGTTGTCAAATGACAGGCACAGCCACCCGTTACTGATCTGTCACATGTAGCTTTCCAAAGAGTGAAAAGTTTAGCCAGGGAAGCCCCACTTATCCCCAAATACCTAAATCCAGTGTCACATGATGCACCATGTTGTCTTGTCCTCTTGCATGGCCACATTGCAGCCAGGGAGATGAGGACATTGCCCGGCTTCAGGACACTAAGCGTGTGAAGACATCATATTGATGGACGGCAACAAGACGATTTAGAAGAGGGAGAGGCCCTGATGTCCGCTCTGAAACCCAGATCTCCCCTCCCAGAAGAGGACCACAAGGCCGATTTACATAAGTAAATAAGGAATGCAAGGGTGGCTGTTTTTATTTTTAGTTGTAACAGGGTTTCTTTAAGCAGGGCTTAGTTTCCTTCTTTTGGGTCCAGAAAATCCAAAATATTGAAAAAAAAGGGACAAAAGACTTGATTTAGGCTGCTGATCAGAACCAATAGTTATTACAGAGAGCATGTTATGTCCTATTCTCAGGTACAGTAAAGAGAAACATTTTTACATGGCTTTTTTTATGTCCACAGCTTTTCCTAGCTTGCTGCTGCAAAGAACATTTGGTAAGGTTATGTACAAAGTCCGACTTACCATGCAGTAGAAGGAATAGATACAAAGTTAACTAAGTTTTAATAAAATAAAATCACATTGCCTGCAAATGGTGATAAAACCACACGCGGTTTTTTTTTTTTAAATCAACATAGCCCGAAGCTGGCAATACTTACAACTACAGATGTATTTATTTTTATTATAAAAACACTAACTTCCGTCACGAAGTCTAAATACTAGAGTTTAAGGCAGGAAAAAAAAAAAAGAAAGGATTCCTGATTATTGAAGGTCTTAACATCAATTAAAGCTGTCTGAAGCCACCATGCCCAATCCAAAAAAAGAAAAACAGTATAATTCACGTTAACAGATAAAAATGGCTGCATAATCAATTCTTTTTTTTTTTTTTTCAGGACCAAGTCGAGAAGAATCTGTGAATGATGGCCCTCACAATAAACACGACTGGTTAGCCACACTACGGCTAGAGTGCAAGTATTAAAAATTCATTAGGAACATAATACAGTATAAGAAGTGACAAACAAATCACATAATGCCACGCCTTAAAGAGTACCTGTCGCGCATACAGACAAGAAGCAGCCCTATTGTTTTCTTTGAGCCTTTCTAATTAAGTTAGTTATCTAATCTGTGTTGAATCTAAAGTACATATTCCCATGAATACTGCATCCATCCAAAAAACAGCTGCTTCCTTCTAAGGCGACTAGGAGTCTTTCCTTAAAAAAAAAAACAAAAAGAAAATAATACCCCAATACAAAAAAATGGAGGACAATGCTAGTGGAGCAAACATCCTAAAGTAAATGACAATGATTCATACATTCACCAGTTCACAATCCATTCGTTTGATCAGGGCTTGAAGGTTCACACAAACATCACTTGACACTCTTGCACTGCACATGATACTATGGGGTAATGTGCTGCGCTACTGTATAACAATAGCCTTTGATATTAAAATGACACAAGAAAATACAAAGATGTTTCCATGTATAGATAGCAGAAATGTTACTTCACAAAAAAAATCATCCCAGCTTGTTGAACGCAGAGGCTGGGTAGGGCACAAAATGAATGTAAACAGGTCACCGTTTTGTAAAATCAGGAATTAAAGTTTTTTGCTTTATCAGTATATCAAATGAAAGTTCTCAGTTGGCAAATGTGGGATCTTCAAAGTGTTTTTTTTTTTTTTTTTTCCTTTGTTGCTCGACGTTCTTGATCTTGTGGGTGTGAATCTCGAGTTCCTTGTGTTCTTCTACCTGCCTTTAGGGAGGTCACGTTGACAGTAGTTGCTTTAAAAATGCAGAATTCTCTTTATAAAATTCTGTACAAGTTCACAAATTATTGCATAAACAGCGTCACCTTCAAGAGCATCTGAATGGTGTTCCAGTGATGAAAGGGCGATCACGTTTCCCTTCTGGCTTTTTTCTTCTTTTTCACTTGTTTAGGGGATTCCCAATTCTCTTCAGACTTGGCTGAAAACACACAATTTACACACAGTTTTTAATTTCACAGTTTTTAATTAGAAACAAAATGCTTTCAGAGCCTCCCTGTACCAGTAACAGTTTCAGAATCAGAAAAGGGAAACAAGCTGTGTTAAATGAAGCGTTTTAAGGAACAGGCACTGAATACTAACTAAAGACTGACATACCGTTAAACAAGAAAGAGATGGAAGTCTGCCCTAGGTAATAGGGAAGTGGAAAAGTATAGTTAATCATGGACCATATAATGGACTTTATAATCATGGAGTTTATATTTAAACTATACCTCCATCACGCACATAGAGAAAGCAGTATGTAATCAAATGTTTCTTACTAAATAATATCAACTACCCAAAGGATGGTTAATATTACCTTGTGATGGTGGGGGCACAATGTTTTGCTTGGTATTGGCAGTGCTGGCCTCTTGTGGCTGCTGCGCTAGTGATGAGTTCTTCTCAGAAATGTTATGCATGGTAGATACTGAAGACTCAGTGAACACTGTATGCACACGTGTCTCCTTCAAAGTCTGTGAACAGAATACAAAAAGGGAAACCACTGTTAAGACTTGTTTACAAAAATTCTTAGATTTAATGAAAACCCACAATTTCCTGAAAACAACCAATTAAGTTTGTTGCTGTGATCTGAACATCTGAACCATAAGAAGTAGATTGTTGACAAATAGCCCACAGCATTCATGATTAAACAGGTTTGTGGGTATACAGCCATGACAGTAGAACTTTTACCAGTTTACTATACTCTTGGCAGAAAGGGGCTGTTGCTGAAACCATCAACTAAAATAAAACTATTCTCTGCAAAGCTATTCATGTCTTCTGCTGCTGTACCACCAATTTTGCAGTAGAGAAGTTTCTTCAGAATCTGACATTTTTTTTATGAGTATTTGATTACAGGTCCCCCACTGTGCACCGTGGTTTTATTGCTGACCTCCTTGCCATGCAAAAGAATTCACTGTAGCGGGGAACCAGCAATTTATACATGGGGGTTTGTGTAAAATCATCCAGGGCTCAAAGCAATTGCACTTCATAAAGCTGGGCATCAGCGCTTGATCACACATTGGTGAGGCTGCACAGGACAACACTTGGGAGAAAGTAGGTAATGTGGCAAAAGCTGCTCATCTATATTTATTCCCGCTGGACCAATGTACTGGGTTCCAAATACAGCTCTGCTTTAAACTTCCAATGGATAACAATGATCCTTCATGTGCAAATTATAGGCCGTTAACATTCAAAATATACTGTCTTAGAATTATAAGTATGCATATTAAAATATAACATACATATATATATATCGTATTTTTCGGACCATAAGACGCACTTTTTTATATATATATATATTGAGGTCAGTAGACTAAACAACCCCTAGGATTAGTGTTGGTGGTGTACACAATAAAAGCCTCCAGCATTGGTGTCAGCAGAAGCAATAAAACCCCCAATATTGTGGGCTGTACATTGAAAGTCTGCGGTCTGGATGTTGAGCCCCAGGAGTTTAAATGCAGCCAACAGTGTTTTTCTCTCATTCTGAACTACCAATTATAAATTTACCTCTTTCGGTTCATGACTTTTTCCAATGGCTGATGGGATAATTACAGGAGGTGGAGAAGGGGTAGAATCCTCTTTATGATCATCCAAGGTTTCCCTTGTGCCTTCTGTTTCCTGAAAGATTAAAGAAAAATGAGTTAAGCAAGCTTTTCAAACACAGAAGGGCCAGATGTCTTCAAAACCACCTCAGCTCACCAGCTTGTACAGAATGGAATTATGGGGATATCGTTTTTAAAATAAGAAACTTGATCTTTTACTAGAGAAAGACACAAAATGGCAACCCTACTAACAGAATGTGCATATGCTAGGTCCTATATTTACCATACATGTATGCTGCAGATGAAAAGCACATCACACGTACTGCCAATGCATGCATGCAACATTTTCAGAAAGCCCTGTGTTCCATCATTACCTCTAGAAAATTACTATGCCATCACCAAACATAGGGAAGTAGAATGCACTGTTCCTCCAAAAACAGTATTTAAAATTTACAAATAAAAAGTCAAATGAAATAGCAAAACCCCAAATGGATTTCAGTTTTAGGCAGATCTTGCCCAATGCAATCGAAATTCTTGTGTTTTTTGTGCAATGCTCCATGATAAGGAAACATTACCTAACTTTACCCTCTGACAAGTAGCAGTTAACACTTCCTGGGGCTCCTAGCTGTCTTACCTGGCTATTCCTGACATCTAGTGATCACCTGACCAGGGTACCATGTCAGCTATGCCACCAGACGAAACCATTAAAGCCTGGACACCAGGTAAGTGTATGTGTGTAAAATGATAGCTATTCAAGACCGGTGATACTTATTACCAGAGAAATGCCTTTAAGTTCTGCTTGAACTGTGTCTATTGCTGCTGCAACTCATACCTGGGTAGGAGAATCAGACTCATCAACCTGCTTCTTCTTCTTTTTTTTCTTCTTCTTGGTTTTGCTGCTGGCAGAAGTTTGGGCGGTTGATTCCTCCTTTTCTTTTTCATCATCAGAAACCTGAAACCAAAAAAAAAAAGTTTGTTGTTTGTCTATTACAAAGTAATAGAACAGTGAAACTCACACAAAGGAGTACCGAACATGACATTAGCAAAATAAAGCTAGTAGAACGTTGACAGTTTGGTGTGATTATTACCAATATATGTACTTACTGGCGTCTATATGAGTGCCTCTGACATGAACAAGAATCTTCAAAATGTAATGTGCCACAGATAGGATAGTCAGGGAAACTAGGACTTGGAAAGTATGGGAAGAGGTGTAAAAAATCAGCTTAAAAGGTGGTAGGATGGGGGAAGTTAGTGGTGGATTGCTGGATGTGACCATTTGCCCAACATGCTGAGGGTTAATAAAAATCTTGGTAAAGGGTTCTATGGTTAGATTTAAAATGAGAATGACACATAAAAGATTTATTAAAAGGTCAGTGGGCCCATCCAGGAGATGAATGACACAAAAATACAAATCTGTATTTTATGTATTAACTGGTAATCAGAAGTTATCAAACATTCTTGTGATCCACTCACCCCTTCTAAATGACAAATTATGACAAGGAAGTAGACAGGAACTGTTCCAACTGCCCTGCCTCCTGCTTTCCTTATGACGTCCAATTAACATCAAGGACATTGTCTAACAACTTGAATTCATGGGGGGTGCTGCATTTAATAGGCAGAAAAAAAACCTGGGCAAGCCATTTTTCCCCACAAATAGAACCAAAACTAGGTGAATCTGTAATACAATTTACCTTTGGAACTTCTTTCTCAGTTTCTTCGATTTGTGGAGGGGGCACTGGTTCCTCTTCTCCATAGTTCCCCCATACCTCTGCTGGTGCATTCCAGTCAGAACTGGGGTCAGCTGAACTTATACCATCTAAAAAAAAAAAAAAAAAAAAAAAAAAAAAAATAAATAAAATTAAACTGTTTATTTAGAGGCAAATTTATTATACAACTTTCCTTCTACATCTAAGTGTCTACAGAAAAAAAAAAAACCAAGACTAAAAAAAAAAAAAATACTGGCATTACCAGGCTCTGCACAAAAAG
>NC_092862.1:22798605-22842135 GCF_032062135.1 Pyxicephalus adspersus
AAAAAAAGAGTGTTTAAAATTTTCCACTGCCTTCTAAGTGCTAATTTGCAGGTCCTCTCTAGAGACGCAGTGTTCAGACACCGATGAATATGTAACAGACAAAGCTGAAATTTTCACAGCCTTGAGACTTCTGCATAGACAGCAATTTCAATCTAAGGAGGCTTTAAAGAGAACCCGCAAGAATAGAAATTTGTTAACAAACATTATGTACTCTTCTTATAAGGTGTATGCACTCTTTACTGGCTGTCGGCATCTCGTTTCTTAACTCATCCTAAACCTCCAACGATCCTAAGAGGAAACAGCTACACACATCCACTACCTATCCACTGTTACCTACATACACAAATTACTCTCTTCTAACTCATTTAACAACATCCACAATCCCAACTACATCATACAATATCTTATCAATGAATATCGCTGAATATTGTCATTTGCCCAGTCTTTTAAAAGGTTGCTAGGGAGTACTTTGGCGTGGATATTTCCTTGGTACCTCTCTTTTGTTTTTAAAAGCACAGTAATAACACATTTTATTGTTAGTACTTTTCATCATCATGATCTCTGCAATACCCTGGGGAAGCCTAATAGGTGAAACGCATTGGGCATTTGGGATAAGCCCTAAAAAATCTCTTATCACTCTTCACAAGTGTAAACACTACATAATGCTACATTTATGTTTAAGAATTAATTAACGATTAGATCAGAAGTTCTATGTCTTTATTAGGACTACAACAATATTTTGATCAATAAATGTTAATCCTTTATTTGCCTTAAAAAAACCTACTAACTTCTTTCTTTCCTGCTTTTTATCATGTATGCTCCAAGGTTGTGAAGTTATTTACACTTCAACTCTTAAGGAACCTAGAAGCCGGTGACATGTATGCACCCAGCCAGCATACAATTTTTAGGTCAGGTGTTCATGAAATAGTAGCAAGGAACAGGATAACAGCACCAGAGCTGTGAATTACTACTATTACCATGTTGAGTGGTACCAGACATGTTTGACAAATTAAAGGCATGAGCCTAGTGATGTCCAAATATATGCAGATGGCTGTCCCTGACAATAAAGCAGCATTTCTTGACATTTACATAATAATGGGGGAACCCTTGAAATAACTTTCAGGTCTTCAGGGAACCCCCGCTATAATGCTATAACTAATATATTCACACCCGCCATACAATATTGTGGTGGTGAGTAGGAAGAATGCATTTACAGGTAGCCAAAAAGATCACTGATGTCTGTTTGACTGACTTGAGACACAACATGCTCATTGCCCAAGCAATCCCTAGAAACCACTGGAGGAACCTAGTTGAGTTGCTACAGTATAGGTTTCTCTTATACATGCTAGTTGGCCAACCCAAAGCAGTATTCCTCCCTTCAGCTCTTTCTAGAGATGAATTGCAGAACTCCTGTCTTTAGATACCTCGCAATCTACTGGTCGATTGCAAAGGCAACGCGACTCGATGGCGGAGCCCTGCCTTACATCTATAGGGATGCTGGGGGCATGTCTTTCGTCAGACAACACCAGGAACTCATCCAAGGCTTGTGTAACAGTGGGGAGTTGGAGGAAGGCACAGAGGGTGGGAGGGCAGTCTGAGGTGAGCAGTGCTGGGTGGCCAAGTCAGTCAGGCTCGCTGTCAGGGTTTAATTACCCGAGATACCTTTGTACAGATGAGCAGTTCTTTTTCTTGTGAAGCACATCATTCTCCTATGACAGGTGAACTGTAGCTTTCCTGTCACTATAGTCTTGTAGTGCAATGTTCTGCCATTCAATGTCTCATTGCACCCTCTAAATCAGGAGTCCTCAAGGACCAGGCCAGAAACTGGTACCAGGCTGTGCCGAAACAGGCTGCGCCGAATAAGGCTGCAGCCGTGCTGGTTGGCTGCATTGATTGCTGTAACAGGAAGGATCCGTGTCCTCTCCCATCATTTTGTACAGCCAACCATGCAAGCCAGCTTATTGATTGATTGAATGAAAGGACAAGGAAAAGGGCACAGATCCTTCTGGTCAAAAAAAAAAAAAAGACTGCAGCTGACTAGGACAGCTGTAGCCCTCACCTGTCCACAACCAACCCCCTTCCTGGTCAGTGGTGCAAAAGAGTTGGGGATCGCTGCTCTAAATGTTTAAACCGCTTACTGCTTAGCTGTGGACATTACATTATCAAATACAGAAAAACTCTACTGAAAACTCTTTAGCATCCAAAGAGTATGCATGTCTGATGTTATAAAAGGGTAAGGCAGCTCTTCAGTTGGTTAAATCACAGTTTATGTTAGAGCAGGATACTAATTCAGTATATACTTAAAAAATTGTTGTAAGTGAAATGTTAGGCTGTACATCTGCTTAAACCTCTAAATGTGAGCTTACACTATGCAGCATCAGGCGCACATTTATTTCTGAACACATTCATATAAAGGTGAAGGTAAACCAAATTTATACATACTTAGACCAGACCATTCATCATCAACGGGCTCATTAGGTGTGGCCTCCCACTGGCTGTCAGATGCACTGGGCTGAGCAATTGAATCACTGACTGAAGCTGAAAAATAAAGAAGAGTCAGAACTGCCAGATAACCACTTTACATATACTGCCTTCTTGGGCCTTGCTGTGATCTTGTTTAAAGTACAGTTTAGAGAAACATCTGGTCTTATGGATCAGTGCCTGAAACTGAAACTATCACAGTCAATCTTTTACTAGATAACATTTTCAGTACATGTCTAAATCTGACCGATTTCTTTAGACTCAAGGTACTGAAGTAAAACAAATATATATCTGACTAGAATGACTGAATGAATGTTCTAGCTTACTGAACTGAGCCTTAAAATACATTATACACAGTTGTTAGACAATATTTAAAGATTATACCACCTATAAATCTTGCAGTTGTTTCAGGAGTATTTTTAGATACAGATATTGTATGCCATTTAATGTTGGCTGTACAAGTCAATATTTATATTTAATATATTATAGTTTACATGCCTTAAACATGGTGGTTGGATTTGTTTTTTTTTTTTCTTGCCATTAAACTTCTGTTTTAGGATGACATGCTCCCTCACTACATATTTATGGTAATAATGGAGAATGAGCCATGTAACACTAGCACAAGAAGTGTTCTAAAATACATAACATCAACCCTTTTATTTCTCCATAAGATAGGAGGTAGGTGTTTCGGAGTCCACAATGATAACTGGTAGAGTTGTAAGGGTTAGGACATATGTGCAGTCCACAAAGAGATTTCTGGCATGACCAGCAGGTATTTTTTTGCACTCAAACAGTTCTAAGAAAATAAACACTTGCATATTGTAAGGGTTTAAGAACAAATTTGAGAGTAAATGTATTTACCTGAACAATCCACTCAAATTGTCATTGTATCAAAAATGCTCTTTGCATAGGTTGTCCTTTACCACACAGATGTATACACACACACACACACACACACATATATATATAACACCGTGTTCATCCCAGAAACTTTTGGGTGGGAAGAAATTTTAGGTGGCAGCCCCTGTATTGTGACTTAACTTGTCAGTAACCAGCCAAACAGCCAGGTGCTGTGCCCTTCTTAGAGGAGCTGGGGAGAATAGTAACCCAATAAGACCTAAAGGATGTAATCAGAGTCGTGATCGACACATACCAGACACAGCATTGTTTAATCCAATGGTAGAGAAAGGAGGTGGCCTCTGCTCTGATGAGGATATTCTTGCTTCCACTGGTGTCCAGGGAGCTAAAATAGAGTCAAACAGAACAAATAATTATTAGTATTATTCTGAAGGATTATTTATTTAGCACCAACAAGCAGTACTTTACAAAGTTCATAGACATGTCACTAGCTGTCCCTGAAAGGGGCTCAAAATCTAATGTCCCTATGATAGTCATATGTTAATGTCTTTATGCAAGTTAATGTATGTAATGGTAATCTTTAATACAGTCTAAGGTCAATTTTGGGGGGTGTAAATCATGAAAAAACGCAACTTATGATGTACAGCGCTGCATAATATGTTGGCGCTATATAAATCCTGTTTATTATTATTAATAATAATAATAATAATAATAATGATAGGATTCACAAAATTTTCAAACATGCCTGTGCTGCTCTTCAGGAAGTAGATACCAAACTAGCACAATACACAGTCATGATCAGGCAGTATTTTATGGAGTACCTATGCCAGGGAAGATTGATCGCTCACTCCATGGGGCACTCCAGTCCTTTCCGTTAGTATCCACTGCATCCTGATTCCAAGTACAAGGCTCTGCTTTCTTCTTGCCAGCTGTAGAGGTGGGGGGAGCCCATTTTTCCTCTATGACTTGTGAGGGAATCACTTTAGTAGGCTTTTCATGCCAGCCACTGCCATTTACTGCAGGTACTTCACTTGGGCCTGAAAATTAAATTTGAAGTTACAAAAAAGTGAGAGAAAAAAAAATCATCAAAGGTTGCATTTAGAAAAAGTATTAGTTTTTATTACAGTATAGTTTAATGAAATACCCTGCTTTCCCATTAGAGCATTTAAACGCCTGGCAAAGAAGACACAAAATACTCCTAACTATACAATTGCTCCCTCCCGATGAAGCAATTAAAAGAATGCCATACAGTTGAAACTTCAATTGTATAAATACCTTTAGATTTTCTGGTTGGTTGGGAAGACACCAATGTGAAGGACTCAGTGACCGGTGTGGTGTTCTCAGAGAGAATTTCTGAATCAGTTCCTTTGTTTTGTTTGCGTTGCTGTCTCTTTTCCTTGTTACTGATCTTAGTTTCCCAGTTTCCTAAGTAAAAAAATTAAGTAAAAAGTTGACTCAAAGTTACTTTGCACCAGTACGCTTTGCATTAATGCTTTGGAGTAAAGGTGATGGCCAAGGCAAAGTGAAGGGATGCTGCCCAATCTCCTGACCTAAACAAAGCAAGATTGGCACACAGGAACATCTACGTACTGGAAAGTCTATATGGCATTAGGAAAGTCTTTGACCCAAAATGGTATGTGAAGGAGTATTTGGAACCTCATATTGTAACAAAACCAATCCCTTAACACTAGCTTTGGGATAGTTATCTGCTTACATGTGAAAAAAGTAGTACAGTTCTTGTTCACACCACATGCATTGCCGTGTCAAAAGGATAAGCAAACCTAATAGCCATGTTCTCCATTGTTTCTATTCAGTTGTACTGAAAGGAATGAGGCAGGTAGCATTTTATCACTCTAGATCAGTGGTCTCCAACCTTTCTGGCCTAGTAACAGTATAAAATTGTGCCGTGGCCTGGTATATGCACACCTTACACTACTCAGCTTTTCTCAGTAGCTCAACCTCCTGTCTGCACACTATCTGAGAATAGCAAAGTAGTGTGAGAGAGCTGGTGTGCTGTCAGGTGGCAGAGAAGTGTAAGCCTTACATACATTGCTCTGCCATTCTCAGCAGCTCCTGTGTAAGCAGTGTGAGGGGAACCGCCTGCGCCCCCGCTGGTTGCGCTTCTCTTGTCACATTGTCACTAGCTTTAGAGCAGTGTAAGGAAGGCTACCGCTGCCAGCGCTTCTGCCTCCTGTCATTTACGGCACCCAACTCACCAGACATGGACCGCCATCGGTGCATGGCGCGGAGGTTAGTGACCACTGCTCTAGGTAAAACCATTTCTCCCAAGACAGGAGAAAATTGGATATTTGGCTCCTGTGTTTTCCTCACCACCGCTGTATGAACATGAAGTCGCTCTTAAAGCATCAATAAACACAAATAAAATAAAAAAAATGAAATATAGCATCTTCTACCCAGTCCAGCATACATGAAAATACATTTCCTAAACTAAGATTGCTATGTTCCGGGTAACTAGGATCTGCATGTGCATTTGCAGGGCATCTGTTCTTTTGCTCACAAATTTGCATGAATTCTTATTCAGATGAAATGTTTACCTTCCTCGGCTTCCTTTTTATCCTGGCTGGATGACTGCGGAGTTGGTTTCACATCAGCTTTGGGTTTCTTTTTGTTCTTCTTTACCTAAGAAAAATTAAGAACTTTAAGAAAACATGCATGCTTTCAGTAACAAGGCAGTGTTTAGCATTTGTGCATGTAGTCACCAAGTTCCATTCCAATAGCAGTTTTAGCTTCATACTTTGCATTGTGTTAATTCATGCTAATCTGTGTGGTGGGTTGCAGTGCAGTTTATTAGTGGCACCCATTATAAGTGGCACCCTAAACAAATACAGTTGGTGCTGACAAACCTGCATTGCATTGTGCCATAACCCACACGTTTAATTTCAGTAAAACTTTGCTGCAGGTCAGGTCCTTTTTTATTACAGTGCTTTGGCTCTCTATCAGTATAAATGGGTAGTTTTAACACAATGTGCATTTATGCAACACACAACTCTGAGCTGTGAAAGATCTTTAAAGGAGACCTACTACTACTATACATTATATACCAGCCATTCTCTTTGGTTCATGGCAGCTTTATGGAAGATTATAGACCAGGGGCTTTACCAGCGCAAACCATATGTTCATGGGTAACCAGAAAATCGCATTCTACGTCCCTATAACAGCTCAGCCTTTGACAGTCATTAAACAATGCTGCATTTAGCACCAAGTCTTCTATGAATGGCCATGCAATAAATTACATTTTTTTTGTTTTTACCAACACAGCACAGCAGGATGCACTTGTATGCTGCAATACTTGGTGCACATTAATTGACCCAAGTGAATATGTAGCACTTATATAGAAAAATCACCTTCTCAGTCTTCTTGTCAGCATCTAGAAGTGGCTGCTTAGGACTTTCCTTTTTGACTGGAACAATTACTTCTTCCTCAGCAAGTTCTACTGGACGACCATTTGGCTGCAAAAAAAAAAAAAAAAATATATATATGACTAAACAAGGCAAAACCACGACTGATAGATTTACAGATGTAAAAGGAAAATACCGCCACTCATGTTTTTGACAAGAAACCAGGACAACCCCTCCCCATCCGAAAAAGGTACAGAATACAGTTATAGCTAAATTCTGTTGAATATAGGATTAATACATTGTGTGGGTGTCCTCCCACATACCAAAAACATGCAGTTTGGTTAATTGGCTCCCAATTAGCAATGCTGCTAAATATGACACTTATATTACCACTAGAAAGAGTGGTAAATCTGTAAAATCATAATCATGAATATAGTGAAACACAGGCACGTAAAAGCCACACAAAACCGAAAACATTTTTACAATACCTTGATGTTTGCACAGTTTGACTTGCCTTTAAAGCCAAACTCCAGACACAGCAATCACTGTATATTGCTTTTTCCCACAACATATTTCATCAGAAATGTCATGGGAACATCTAGGAGCAGTCTGATTGTTCTCACTGCCTTCTAACACAAACCACACAAACTCTTTAGTGTGCTAGTACTAAGGAGATCATACCTTATTGATCTTCAGCTAAAAGGCTTTTATAATTGTCAAATGCTTGTACTTCAGAAGTGATAAAGTAACAATTACCAGCACACAGATTTCCAAGTACCTAAATAAGGCAAACTTCTTGCATCAGACCTCTGACATATCCCCATGACAATCCAGTCTCCAGAATATGCTGACACACCAAGCAGCCATGCATGCCACTACCAAGAATTCTCAGCTGCTATGGGGACATCTCAAGCAGATTCATTCTGTAGGAGGCAAGTTTGAATTTCAGCCATGTGTGGAAATGCTACAGAGCCTGGATATGGATAAGTATTTTTCCATCTCATGCTTGCCCATGGCCCCACATTTATTATTAACTTTTTGGACAATATAAAAACACTCAATATGAATCATTCAGGCTTTTGTCATGAAAGCAAAAACGAAGTGCAATCCATTGCATGGAATTATACGGTCTGTTACTGAGCACTTCACTACTAGAACCTGTGCCAACAGGATCCATTGCCAACAAAAATATACGCAGTAAAATCATACAATCGTCCACCACAATAAATCTCTCCTAGTCCAATGGTACCACAATCATGAACTTTCTCTGAACTGCATCTTAATCGAGATCTTTAGGGCAAACTAAGCAACTGCCCAGTGATCCCACTGACAGAATGCCAAGGGTGCAGGAATTTGGAATGCTGTGCATTTGGAGGGTTGGTTTATATTTGCAGAGGGCCCCATGTTGTCTTAAGCTGCCCTTGGCTAGCTTTAAACTGCATCGGTAACACTTTTTTTATATTTAAGATGAACATGTGCAACATCACATTCCCCTGTATCATCTAAAGGTAGGATAAAGATCCAGGAAAAGATTCCAGGAATTTTGTCATATCATGAAAGATGGTACCAGTATCTATTGGAGAGGATTGAAAGAGGAACAGAATGGGGAGACTACAAGGCTAGGAAGTGTTTTTTAAGGCAAATTATTAATGATTTTACAATTTGTTTTAGAAGGGGACCCACATTTTCAACATTATGTGAAAGGGTAGCTAATCTTTTTACATAATGGAAAAAGTGTAACTTTTTTTACTTTTTTCGGGAGCTCCCCTCTATTTCTATTTAGAGACTGAAGGAGAACCCTGCAGGAAATCTGGGATACTTACGTCACATATTGCAAGACGCTGCTCCTTCTACACATGCGCATTGTAAGCGGTAATGTGTCATTAAAGCGGACCTAAACTCAACATTTTTACTCTAAATAGAAGGGTAGAAAATCTTTCTATATACAGTAAAAATCTTGGTGTGTTTTTTTTTTTGTGCAACACCCTTAAAAAAAATAAATAAAAAGAAAGGTGTGGTACTGCCCTTAAAAACTTGCTGTGGGGATCAAGACTTAATGGGAGTGCAAAGCTTCCCAGGCTATGTCACACATCCCGGAAGGATTTGGCTGCTCCTTATGCACATGCCCGAGATCAGGGGAAATTTTTCCTCCCTCTTTACAGTGGCTACGTCTACGCAGTGCAAGATCAGATGACGAAGAAAGAAGACCAAAAGAGAAGACAAAGATGGCAGCGCTTGGCACTGACAGAGAAACCCCAGGACAACACGGGACCGCATCGTCAGAAGGACCAGCAGCATCGAGGAACCTGTGAAGTTAAAGGTAAGGGGAATATTTTTTGTTTTTAGTTTACTTCTGCTTGAAAAGGCTTTCCTGGGATGTGTAAAAAAAAAACAAAAAAACGCTCGAGTTCACACATGTGCGGTACAAATTTGGGTGACATGCAGAAGAATCAGGAAGGTGGCTCTGGCTGGAAGAATAGCAAATCTCAGAAAAGAGAGTGAGTTACTTGGTTTTTCGATAGGCGGAGGGAATTTTACAAGACTTTTTTTTTTATTTGTGTGAACGTTCCACTTTGAGTGCTACAGTCTCGCTTAAGAACTATTACACCACAGCATATTTTTTGCTTTTTCTGTAAATTATACTATCAGTAGTCATCATTGCTTATATATTAGGTCATAATGTACAAGAAAAGTTTAAAAAAGAAAATAACTGAAAAAAACAGTCAAAACGTTCAGGCAGCAATTATGCCGCTTGGGCTTATTCCTAACAGATTTGTCTTTACTTCCTTTAGCTTCAATATACTGAGGCCCATAAGTTGTCACCTGAAGTCTGACAGTTCCCGTCAATTATCGGAGATCACATACAGCAAACTATTCGTATGGAAGACCATGCAAGTCAGTGCTGACAGGACTATAACTCCCAAGACTTATCATTCTCTTTGTAGCCTGGGAAATCAGGACAACCCCGACCTGCACATATCAGTGCTCAACCCAGAAAATGTTTTAAGCCGGGGGGAAAGAAATTGTAGGCGGGTGGCAGCCCCTGTATTGTGACCAAACTCTTTAGTAACCACCCAAAAACAGCTAGGTGGGTGCTGAAAAGTGGCGGGTGGTGCGCCCAGCTAAAAGGGCCTGGGGAGAACAGTGCATGTTTCATGAGACATAATACATTTTAAACAAAGGCAACAACCTGAAGTTCCAAAAGATGGCAACATCAGCTGTCATGTTTCTATCCTTTAAAGTTGAATTCAAGCTTATAAAAAGGACAAAATTGTGCAACTTAAAGGATGTTAAAGCATATCCAAACCCAGAATAAAGGTTTGCTACATTGCAGCTTCCCAGTCCTTAGATGTGGAGGATACATTAGTTTTCAGTTTATAGACGCTGAACTTTTTAGCAAGTACAGAAAATACCTGTTGACCTTGCCAGAAGTTCAGTGTCCTTTTCACTTCCTGTGATCTGAAAGCTAGCAAAAGCAGCCTTATCTTTCTTTTGTAAATTACTAATCACATAAATCCAGCATGTAATAGAGCTCAACAAAGGCAGATGTGTCTGTGTGACAACCCTGGCTGCTAAGGCTGCAATGGAAAAAAGGAATAGACACAAATGTGCTTGGTGAGCTCCAATGTATTATTATCAAACAGGATTTATATAGCGCCAACATATTACACAGCACTGTACATTAAATAGGGGTTGCAAATCACAGACAGATACAGACAATGACAAAGGAGCAGGAGAGGACCCTGCCCCGAAGAGCTTACAATCTAGGAGGTGGGGGATTTAGCAGGAATTGTACTTGCAGGGTCTTGGAAGAGATAAAACATGATGGATTGCAGATGTACAGCACGGTTTTGTTTTTGTTTTTCCTAATACAATTCAGACATAATTATTATCTGATTAAAATCTGGACTTTGATTTGCTTTGTAAAGTCATGGCTCCAATCACATCACTATCCAGAAAAACCTTGGACATAAAAAACAGGAAATCTGCCACAATTACCCAAATGAGGGCATTAGGTTAGTAGATTTTCTAGCAAAATCCAGTGAAAAGAGCAGAGGTCAGGCAGCTGCATCATTTCAAGTAAAAGTGTCAAAGCAAACAAAAAGCCTGGTGAAAATACCAGCTGCTGGTCACAATTCTACCCAGGTCCTCTATTAGAGAGTATGGGGTTATTTATGTCACTGAAAGTATCAGGATCGGGGAGTTAATTGGTGGGGGGGTAGGGTGTTCGCTCAGGGTCAATAGGACATGTGTGGTCAGCACAGCAGTCAACAAATGTCTTACCATGTGAGAAATATCTTGCTTCCTTCTGTGCATAGAACAGGACCATTAACCTTTGTAGTTGCAGTTGTCAATAATAAATGTATAGGTGTCGCTCTGATCTAATGATCTCTGGATGAGTTACTTTCTACAGTCTATGCCAAAATGTTGGCATTATGGGAACCTGGGGTTGGTGCAGCCCTTTACAAACACAAGTACAATACAAATGTTCTGTGAACCAAATCACATCTGCTAAACCAAGGGGTGCCCAAACTTTTTGGGCTTACGAGCCACTTTTAAAATGACCAAGTCAAAATGATCTACCAACAATAAAATCTTGCACTCCTGTGCACGGTAGTTTATTTTGAAAGGCAGGGCTCCGCGATCTACCTGCGTTGCCTTTGCGATCACCGGTAGATCGCAATCCACCTGTTGGGAACCCCTTAGCTAAACTGTCATCAAAGAAAAATCTGACCCCCATTACAATTTACACTGGGCACCATGTATAGGGAGCTACACAATGCTGGCCAATCAGCAATGTGATCAGAGGGATCGAAACCTGGACAGGATCCTCCTCCTCCTGTGTCACTGTCTGTACCTGTCTGTCATTTGCAACACCTATTTATTGTACAGCACTGTGTAATATGTTGGCGTTATATAAATACTGTTTATATAATAATACTAATAATAATATTATAACAAGATTGCAGCCATCTGTATGATGATGACAGGACGTGATCATGGCTCTGTCATGTGACGTGAAAAGGTTTTATGTGTCACGTGTTCTTTTAGGTTACACTTCTGCTCTATGATGTTAGAAGCAATTTATGTTAGGTATATGACATTGTTAGGGACCTGTATCATTTAAAGCAAAACTCTGGGTGCAAAGATCCCACCTGCACTGCATTATTATACCATTGAGAGACTTTTATAGATCAGACTGAAGATTGGTTTTAGTTATGAGGATTTCCAATCGTATTCTTGAGACTTGCTTCTCTACCATCCCAGCAACGTTGGGGACAAATCCTCCACAGACCCACAGACTCTACCCCCATGATGGACACTTGTCCACCAACCTACCAATATACAAGAGGACTCCATCAACACCCCCCAACACCAATATACATTAATACTTTTGCACTGGCGAGGTGAACACGGCTTCACCAAATCTCCAACCCAATGGCCAAGGGCAGTTCTCAATAAACCCACCAATGTATGGGGGCACTCCTGCCCCAAGGTGCAGGGTCATGTCTCCACTAACCAATACAGGGGGTAACTTCTCCACCAACTTCCACTTTGAAGTACAAGGACACTTCACCAACATTTGGGGACACTCATCCACCAATGTAGGGGAACATGTCTCCACCAACTCAAAGTACATGGAGAGTTCTCCAACAAAGTATGAGTGGACACAACCCAAATCCCCCCCTGCCCCGCAATGTACAGTGACAACTCCCCAAGGTAGGGGGGACACTCTTTCATTGACTACCCCTCCACCAATCTTTTTACCTCTTGTTATACCTTAGCCCCCAATCATATTCCTGTACCGGTGATAATATAGAAGAGGCCAATCATAAGAGGACCTGTCAGACTGGATATGAACCGTACAGATCATTGTAATACAAGAGCCTGTGTGAGCAGATACACGATGATTGGGTTTTTTAGTTAGACATTACCTGGTCTTGGTAATAAGGAGGTTTTACAATCAGATTGGACTGCTTATAGGAAACCGTAGTGAATTGTACGATCAGATTGTAGGGAGTTTGCTCCCCCACCGCCATATCCTGATCCCCTCGCCCCCCTACCCTCCCCCACTCATGTCCTGCCCCCTCTCACCCCCATACCCTGCCCCCTCCCTTACCCTGTCCCCCTAGCCCCCTTACCCTCCCCCACGCCCCTATACCCTGTCCTCCCTCAGCCCCCTCACCTTGGCCTTCTCTGCCTGCTTCTTCTTGCTCCTCTTCTTGGGCTCCTCCGCCTTGCCAGTCTTGCTGGGCACAGCAGCGGCCTTGGTCAGGTGCACAGCCGGCTCCTTCTCCTCCTGTGTCCCCGCTTTCCTAGGTTGGGAGCCCCGGGCCGAGGCGCAGTGGAGCAGTAGTAGAAGGAGCAGCAGCCCCAGGAAGGCCGGAACTGCCAGGAAAACCCATGACGGGTAAAGCTGGGGCTGCAGGCCTAGCTCCACTCCGAGCTCCGTGCGGAGGAGGCCCAGGCCCGTAGTAAGCAGCTGCCTCAACCGGGCAGACACTTCCTCGGCTTGCTGGGCCGCCGCCTCCTGCCAGCTGGACACCATGGTGAATGGAGCTGCGGCCCTTCCTTCCTGCCCGACCCCAGGAACTCCAGCGAGTGTCAGCAGCAGAAAATGAGAGTGAGGGAGACGACTGGAGAGAAGCCGGCTCCGCCCAGGGCCTAACTCTGCAACGTCATCATTCCGGCCGCGCAGATCAGGGTCACAATACCTTGCAGGCAGAGCTGCCTAGAAGGCAAGGCGCTTCCTCGTACTGATTGGAAGAAGCGTAAAGCGTCCCCCAATAGAAAAGTCAGACTAGATCACGTGGTGTTCTGCCTTCCGGGCAGAGCTGCTTTGAAGCCACAATCTATGAACTCAGTGTGCTGTCAGTGGGTCGCGTCACGTGACTTTGCCGAGGTGCTGACGTGGCCTCAATTCGGTTCTATGTGTGGGGAACAAAGTTCACCTGTAATAAATGTGAACTAACACTGCAAAAATATTGGTTGGATCTATATGATAAACGAACGCAGTGTTGTTAAAGACTGTCAGTATTCTTTTTAACTTGTTCAAAACATCTCATGCTGCCAGTATGTAACATGGCCGCGCTGCGTCTGTGTGTCTGAGAAAAAATTGCATGGTCCTATGTCTTTTTTCTATCTTTAAAAAAAACTTTATTCAAACAACTAAATGTGCACATATGTGTCACCCATTCTCCCTTCAAGTAAAAAAGCTCTATTGAAAGTATAATAAATACATACAAATTTTAATAATGTTAGCATATCTGTTATCATTATAAAGCAACATTGTATAATTAAAAATATAAAACTATAGGGGATGTGTGCTGGGATAATTCACATGTAATATAAAGCTGTGTTAGTCAGCATTCTTACAGTCCTCTCTGTTGGATAAAATGGTGCATGACTAAATATAACTGAAAAGAAAAAACAATACCTGTGGAAATTCACATTGCTGCACAAAACAATTTATCAAAGCTCTCCAATACTGTGGACGATAGACTTTCATGGGTGAACCTGAGTGATTCAGCAAACCTGGGATGTATCTGGTCCAGGATTAAAAACATTTGCCAAGTAATAGCAAATCTTTTCCAGGTCTGCTGGAGCACTCAAGTTCTCCTATGTAAGTCTATCTTCTCCAGTCTTAGAGAGCTTTGATAAATCAGGCCCATAGTGACCCAAGCAAGGTTCCGTGCAGCACTAATGTGAGCCCAGGCCGCCATGGGGAGGACACCCTGAGCTCACAGGAAGTGCATAACCCACTTTTCTGATTTGGTCAGGACAGTATCGATATCCAGCTCAGTCTCCTGTCCCACAGGGCACTTGTATTTACCACAGGCCACCTTCATTGGGTGGTTACTCTCACAGCTATGTTCTCTGCAAGGGATATGTGCAGCACAGGGATGTAGTCCATACCTTGGAATTTTGCAAATCAGTAGGCCTTAGAATAGGGGTGGGACGAGAAGCAGAGAAGGGGCCAGAACCGAGCAGCATGGTGGCTCATTGGTTAGCGCTCTGGCCTTTGCAGTGCTGGCTCCCAGGTTCAAATCTTAGCCATGGAGCTTGCAGGTCCTGTGTTTACGTGGGTTTCCTCCAGGTACTCTGGATTTCTCCCACATTCCAAAAACACAGTTAGGTTAAATGGCTTTGCCCTAAAATTGACCTTAGACTGTATTAAAGACATACAGTGCTGTGTAATATGTTGGTGCTTCATAAATACTGTAAAAAAGTAACAATAAACTAATAGTGCCAACAAGAAATAGTACTGGTGGTTGTGATGTACTGCATCATCATATTGGGCATTGTGGGGGTCAGGACAACATGATGAACAGTATTGGTGCTAGCAATGTTAGAATGTTTTCACTTAAACATCTCTGGCTGTGACAACTGGCAGGGAATATTTTGTTGCACGGGCTGAAAAGCTGAACCTTTGGCCCCTACATAGCAAAATTGCTTCATCTTCTTGTGCATAGCTTTATAAAGGGCACTGGGTTGACACTGGGAATGCAAAACAGGGGCCACAGGGTAAAGTTGTACAATCTATACATTCCATACAACATCTTCCATAGTCTTTCACTGTGCTCTGCACACTGCCATTTTCCCAGCCTCTTTACCTTCCACATCATATGTACACAGTGCCCTAGGCAGTGCCACCCACCACTCTCATCTTCCAGCATATGTGGCTGAAAGTGCTTAGAGCAAAAGAGCCCACCCTGGTTTTCTTTTTTCTTTTTCTGAGTCACTTGCCCCATATCTGCAGTGAGCACCGCCTTTACCTGCCCACAGTAGGGGGAAGAGAGCAGAATCCTCCCTCCAGCAGCTATCCCAGTCCCTACTTTGCCTGACCATGTAGACACTGATCAATCATCATGAAGTTGGAGGGTAGAGCCCAAAGGGCCATAACCCAGGCTAAATCCAAGCATTTTGTTCCTGGATTCCTAACATTTTTGAAGATTGTCTAATACCTTATTTTACCCTTTTAAATGAGCTGCTCCATTCTTCCATCATATTTCAGGATATTTTTCAAGTATGTTACAGCCATAGAGAAATACATACCAAAGGGTTCTATATTTATTTTGCCTGAGAATACCAGCTTGAGTATTCCAGGCTACTAAAGTAGCTACCTGTGGACAGAGCTAATTGCTTTCCTGTTTTCTCAGAGCTCAAGAGGAAATCATTGCTGTTTAAAAACCATATGATTGTTTCAAGTGGTACCGATTACATTTGAGTTTTTTGCTTTTTTTTTTGGAGAGCATTTGCAAATATTGTGCAAGGTGTGAGCGCACGATGCATCCTCTTTACTGATTTTTATATATATAAATAATTTTGGCCATTCCGCACCTGGCCCATAGACTTAATTGGAAATTACAGCTAAGTGCAGATTAGTCAAAATAGAAAAAGGACCTAATGTACCCTTAAAAAGCCATTTTCATCACTATCCATTAGAAGAGCTTACAATCTAATGTTCCACTGTTATTAAACGTTGAACCATTCACATCAGTTCCTAAAACCAGGGGAGCATACACTCGAATGTCCCTACCACAGTCACGCATCTTGTACTAATATCCATTTGAATAGCTCTGACATATACTACAGTGCTGCACTGAGAACACTGTACTACACATCAGTAGTACAGTGTACAGTGTACACATCAGAGTCATTCACATCAGTCTCTGCATCAAAGGAGCTATCATTCTAATGTCCCTACTACAGTCACACACTAATATTAATATATTTTTTTTTTATTTTGCACTGGTATCTGTTCTCCATAGAACTGGTATTCACCACTATAAATCAAACAACTTTCTGAGTGAGTCCTGTAAATACACACAGAGCCAATAGGATTGGCAGACAGTCATCCAACAAGGATCTTGTAAAGTTGTAAATTCTAATATAAAGGTGTAAATTCTTCTTTCTTAAAAAACTTTGCAAGCTGGGACAAAAACAGACCAGTCATCAATATCTCCTGTGGCCTCCCTTCAGCTGATCCTTTCCCCATTGCTCTCTTATTCTGCACAGCCTTTGGTTGAAAGTGGCCATTTTCACAGAGGAAGGGCTTAGACTAATTTTGTCTGAGCTGCCCCGATGATTGGTGGGGTAATGATAATGAAGCAACCATAGGAAAGTTAGAGGAAGCACAGATTCTTAGGATGACGAATGGAGCAGGGAGATCCTTACACTGCAGATCTTCAGGCGCAGCTATTCCTCCAGCAAGGAGAACAGTAATCGTCAAACCTGTGACACCGCCAAATCTGATGAGATTAGCAGTCCCAGGCAGCTGTGCCTTTTATGATCTCTCATGGATCTCATACTGCAAACATAGAGCTGTGTCTGAGAAAAATAATTGGCAAGGCACAATGATAATCTCTCTAAGACAGCAAATCTTCACTTTTCACAATCAGAGCCACAAGGGCCACCAAGAGCAATAAATGGTATTTATCTTTTCCAAACCTCTCCACAACCAAAATACAATGTTTTGGCTGGAGTTGGGCTTTAAAAAATAAAACGCACCATCCATCTTCCAATTTGTTTGCCCCACAGTGTCTGAATGATGCACACCCTCTCCGAGTAGCAGGGCTTGCAGCTCAGTAAGCGGGAGCATAACTGAGAATGATTGCTGAGCTTATATTACTGGCCAGTATTTCGGTATTGACATGAACATATATCACTCCCGCTGCTTTGTTTCTTCTGTAAACAGAACACTAAAGAAAAATGATTTATGGGGGTAAATATTGTTACAGAACCGAAAAGTGATGTTTTCCTTCTGGAGATTTTTTTTTCCCCGTCGCTGACAAATCTCCCCAGTGGGAGGGCTGGTGAGCAATTACTGTGCCTGGCCCAGGCAGCTCCTATACGTTGTATACTAAAGGAACTCCAAACACAATTCTAAAAAGAAACAAAGCCAAATTCTAGCCCATTTTTCTTGCAGTCTTCAAGGTGGTGCAGCAAAACAAAAACTTCTTCTTTGTTCACAGCCACGTATGGGTCTTCATTTTAAACTGATTGGTCACCTGATGACCTGCCCCCGAGGGGACTTGCTCATAACAGCCTGGGCCTATGGGAAGTTGATGCCATCTAGTACTAAATCATTTCTAGATTGAAGATTTAAGTATCACAGAGTAAACGTTTTTACATTTCTACAGATGCAACACAGTACAAGCACTGATGAATGTATAGTGTAATTGAATGAAATACTACAAAAAGAAGTTTGGAAAATGTGTTGCAATACGTGTTTTTATGGGGGGCAAAGCTAGCTTCAAATGCCTCAAGCTGACCTGTTTTTCTTTTAGGGAGAACTTCCAGCAGGTAGAGTAGCCATCGTCTTTACAGCTCTCTAATTGCATATATATTTTGTAATTTGCAAGCAGTACCTACATTTTACTAGGCATTAATGAGGCTCTTGTAGTTTTTGTACAGCATGGCTGGAGTTTGGAAGGAAAAAGTAGCAATGAGCCAATGAGTTTATATCTTGATATGGAGTGTTCAGAGAGAAGAGAGGACAGAGTGACAGAAGTATAAAGTTATTGCTGTGCTTCTGTATTCACTATCCAGTTACAGTCTGGGGTGGTCCAAGGTGACTCAGAATGGGTTGAATGCTGCTCACCATCAGACTGAGGACATGTAATAGCGGAAAAATACTATAGGGAATAACTATGGATTGAAGGCGAACATTGCAGCAAATAGTGGTAAGATTTACCTACACTTTACCTACTATGTAGTTAGTGGCAGGTCTTCATTAGTAACAAAGGTATGGCAGAAGAACACAAGCTGGGCTTACTTATTTAGCCTAAATGATTATAAATGCTCAGGGTCACCTAGGTTTTTTTTTATATTTGCTCCTTTATTTCACTTTAATTCGTGAAATGAAGGAAAAGGAAAAAAAATGAGTACATAAATGTAAGTCAGGGCTTTCCTAACTTACAATGTACAAAATGTATAACCCAGGTCAAAAGTGGATCTGTTACCTCTTGTAACCCCACTGTATGAAGTTCATTGTTGTGCTTTAATATTAATACTGGTATGAGGATAGGTAGGTTTCATAGAAGAAAATAAGGAAACTATCAACTTGTTATTGTGATCAGCTATATCAGAATAAATTATTAAAATAAAAAAATAGATCCAAATTATATAAATGATCTTCATTTTCTTAAAAATGTACTTTAAGGTTGGAGGTTAAGTTTAAATAATGTGAATGCTGCATTCTCCTTCATGGCAAATAAAGCTGGGAAAAAGACCTTAAATGAAAAGCACAAAATGATGGGTGAAGATGATAAATGTGACTACAAATTGTATTGTAATTGTTTGTTTGAAAAGGTGTTGTTAGAGTACACTTGGAGGTCCAGAGGCTTTAAACATGACAGCTGTAATGTGGTAGATTGTTCCAGAGATTGCCATTAGTGTAATATCTGTAAATTAGGCAGAAAATGAATGGAGGAGACTGGGTATGCAGTGCTTTGAAAAAGAATCATTTGCAATGGGTTTTCTGAGTTGGGCACCAGTTCACAAAAAGGACATTGTGGAATTGGAGAGAGTGCAGAGAAGGGCAAATAAATTAATAAAAGGAATGGAGGAGCTCAGCTATGAGGAGAGATTAGCTGAACTGAATCTATTTTCCCTTGAGAAGAGACGTATAAGGGGGATATGATCACCCTGTATAAATATATAAACGGTCCATATAGAGAACTCTCTTCCCGATTATTCACTTTGAGATCATTACAAAGAACAAGAGGGCACTCTTTGCGTTTGGAGGAAGAAAAGTTTAAGCTCCGGATAAGGAAGGGATTCTTCACTGTAAGGTCTGTGAAAATGTGGAATCGGCTCCCTCAGGAAGTAGTTTCAGTAACTACTATAGAATGCTTTAAGAAAAAGCTGGATGATTTCTAGAAGCACAGAATATAACTGGGAATTAAGGCTTTAAAGTAAAAATAACAGTGACTGTTGATCCAGGGAACATCCGATTGCCTCATGGAATCAAGAAGAATTTTTTTTCCCCTGTTGAAGCAAATTGTAACAGGGTTTTTTTTTGTTTGCCTTCCTCTGGACCAACTATGTCTTATAGGGTTTTATATCTGGGATATGTTTATTTCCCTGTTGGTTGAACTTGATGGACTTATGTCTTTTTTCAACCTAACCCACTATGTAACTATGACTATCGCTTACCAGGCTGAATGCCAAAGGTCAAAAGTCTCTTCAATGCCAACCCTATTATTTCCAATACTTCATTTTACTTTAACTCTGTTTGACTGTTGAAAAGGAAACAGTGAAGGTCCTGTATAGGCTCCATGTCATAAAGACCTGACGCTGCAGCCGCCAAATGATAGTATTGGATCACATAATTGCACAAGATAGGATTATATTTAAATACACATTATTCACTCAGAGCTGACCTAAACTCACCCCTCTATGTTCTGGTCGCAGGGCAGACATACTTACTTTGTCTTCCTCTAGGTTGTACATCAGTTTTGATTGGCGGGGACTGTTGAGAGCTATTTATAATTATCCAAGACTTTAGCACCTTCAGTAGTACCCTATTCTTACACCACTGCCTTCAGGTAATAAATGTGGAGAATTAATTACCTAGGTAAGTATGGAAATTCTCTGGAATTTTTCTTAACCTATTTTCTAAGATTAAATAAATTATTGACTGTTGCCCCTTTTTTGTGTGCTTACCATGCTAGCATAATTGAGTAATGATGGTGGACTTGTAGGATTAGATAAGTAGGAATGTTCCTTGAAATTGCCTTTTGGTCTGTGATGCCAGTAAACATTTTTGTGCTCTAAACGTAGTTGATTTAAATCTCCAGCTGCAATGATTACCTTTAATCCAGAGATAACCACTGCAGTATTTGTGCTGCTCCTGGTTGTATAATGACAGGAGCTTTGCCCAACTGAGCTCCTGTATTGTTAGCCAATCCAGCTGGCGGACATTGACTTCTGTCATAGTTCGGTGGCTGGATTGGCTAAGCCCTACTATACCTGTCAATGACAGTTTTGGCACCACTCAGCCAATCCAGTCAAGGGAAGATGACAGCTGTCATAGTTTAGTGGTCGAATTGGCTAAGCTCTACTATACCTGTCAATGACAGCTATGGCAGCACTCAGCCAATCCAGCTGGCGGACGTTGACTTCTGTCATAGTTCAGTGGCTGGATTGGCTAAGCTCTACTATACCTGTCAATGACAGCTATGGCACCACTCAGCCAATCCAGTCAAGGGAAGATGACAGCTGTCATAGTCCAGTGGTCGGATTTTCTAAGCCCCATTGTACCTAATAATGACAGCTATGGTACTACCCAGCCATTCCAGCCACCAGAAGATAACCTCTGTCATCATTGTCATCATCCGGCAACTCATTAAATTTGTCAATGACAGGTATAGTAAATCCAGATTGGCAACCCTTTTGCTTAAATTTCAAGTTTCAGTCTAAGGTCAGAATACTTCTAATCCAAGTTGGAATCAACTCCTAATGGAACTATTTGACCACCACTAATGGAATATAAAAAGCTCCCCCAATCTCATTTCCCAGCTCACTTGCTAGCAAGCCAATGCATTGTAATGTGTGATGATTTGTCTGTAGCAATACAAATAATGACCAAGACCTATTTGTGTTGGCATCAGGTATTCTTTTAATTTATGGTCCTGCTGTTAGTTTAGGATTTTTAGCTTCCCACAAGTACATTTACACATGTCACTCATGTGTTCCATTAGTTACTCCCTATATCCATCCCTATATAGCAATGTTCATATTGAACAGAAGATGGCAATCAAGTTCTATGAAATATAACAGCACATAGAGATATGGGAAGAATATTATTGTAAAGCATTGTAAAGCACGTGTTGTTCTTTGAGTTTTACAATATAAACGACGGCAATTAATGAAAAATATAATTATATTCATATGACAAAAGCACGGTGTGCAGATAAATCAACTATGACCTCTATAAGTTCTGCAGTGGACTTACATTTCCTGTTGTATATACTCAATGCAACTTGTAACATTCAAGTGTAGATATAAAAGAAACAGTTCAGTCTAATGTAACAAAAAAAAAAAAAAAACAATCATTGGGATGGATATAGTATCAACCTCTTGACCCAGAAGGCTGTGGAGCCACCTTTTGATTTAATTAGATAAGCATTGAGTCTGTTGGGATACTTCACTACAGACATTGAACTTCTAGTCCATACAATATTTGCAGCAGGGCTGAGAGTAGACCATATAGGATCATTCACCTTGTGATATTCTTATCCTATGCACACCAAAAGTTCCTACAACTGCTTCAAAGTTTTCTTTTGACTTTTGGTTACTTCTGTGACTTTCTTCTTCCTTGATCTTCCAACCAGGATGGACACCCTAATCCTAAAGCATTACCAATCACTTTCCACTTCTTAATTATAGACTTCGCTGTGTTCCCAGGGGTTGCTAAAGCCTTTTCACTTTTTGGTATCCATCTCCTGATGTGTGCCTGTCCACAACTTTATCCCTGAGATCTCTTACCACCCATTGATGATTATTTGCTTTCAGTTGCTCTACAAAGCATTGGAATGCTTCAGTAATAGCTGTTTTTTTGCTGAACAAGTCAAAATAATTACAATTGATCCCAGAAGCCAATTACGTAGCTTGTTGTGCAACAGAGAAGGTGATAAGTTTCATCCGCATGAGTTTACAAGTATTTTTTAGTTGGGGATTTATACTTTATCTATATCAGTGATTCTGTTCATTTTCTGAACTGTTGCTATTATATCTTTAACTTTGAATGTTTTAAGTTGTAATGAATAAATACAAATGGAACAAAAATATTTTGTGTGTCTTCATCATTTTGAAGGGGGGGGGATACTTTTCTATACCCTCTGTACATTCCTCCGTGTACCATGACTAAAAAAAACAAAAATTAAAAGAATAAAGACCTATATGGGAGTTTTTTTTGTGGCAATTTTTTTTTATTTCTGTCCAACCAGAGTTACATAGTTATCACACTGTCATGCCTGGCAGCAGGGTCTTTCTTGCACTTTCTGCTGCAGTTTTATTTAAAGGTTCCTTCCTTCGTGACTGGTCCAAAGTATCTCAACCTTTTAAACATGGCGGAAGCCTTAAAATTACTTTCAGGCCATTAACCTTCTTAGCGGTAACCCCGAGTGTGACTCAGGGTAGAAAAAAGTTGCTGAAAGCGGTTACCCCGAGTCACACTCGGGGTAGGTAATCCTATGGAAGTAATAGTAAATAAAGCCTTACCTGATCCGCCGGTGTCCCACGTCGTCCATCGCCGCGATCTCCGTCTTTTTCTTACTTCCTCCTGCTTCTGCTCCCGATGAGTCACTGGGGGGTTCCATGTGTACGTTGCCGGCGGGGCGGGAAATTCAAAATCCATTTGTATTGCATTTAATACAAATTAACTTTATTGAATGCAATACATTGGATTTATATGTGTAAAAGCAGTACATTGTTTTCAAGAACATTTATTTTCAGTATATATATATATATATATATATATATATATACTATATATAATAGTTACTATAGTTACTATAATACGTATTATATATATTACTATATATAATAGTATGAATAAAATGGGTATTTTTTAAAAAAAATTTTAAAAAAAATTAAATATATAGATTTTTTAATGTAATCTATTTATTATTTTTACATGATTTTGTGTTTCACACTTTATTATACTCATACTATTATATTATACTGTAAAATAATTTTTCATGAAAAACAATGTACCGCTTTTAGACATACAAAACCGGTAAGAAATGTACCGCTAGGGAGTAAGAAACCCCTTCTATAATTACTATAACACAGCTCACAATACATTAGTGTTGTGGTCAGTGAGAAAATTGCCTCTTACATTAATGACCATTCGGAAACATGTCACTCTTACAGATTTGTAGTCACTTAAACTAACCTGGGGGGCAAAAAATGTTCATTGGTCAAGGAACCCCTAGCAACCTCTGGAGCAACCATAGGGTTCCACAGAACCCTGGTTGAGAAACAGTGGACTAGACATTGAAAAGAGAAGAAGCACATGAACTAGCTCATCTCTCTGTTACTCTTGTTTCTCCTTCTATCAGCTCGTACCTGGAATTGCAGCACACGTTAATGGCTTTTTGTGCTGCTTCTCCCTCCCCCTATCTAAACTTTTCTCTCCAGGGATTTCAAAAAGCTAATACCAAGTCATATTTATGGTCCAATACTGCTTTCATTTATTACATTTATTGTAATCTAATTTGTGCCTTTCATACCGGCTTGGAGTTCAGCATCCTATAATCGTCTGTGTGCTGCACTTGATTGTGTTTCCCAAGAATAAATAAAACGTCATTTTACGGCCGGCAGCGGAACCCCTGGAGACTTGTTTTCTTGGTGGTCTCTTCATACTGCAGTCCAATGCCGGTCTAGGACTTCATCTCAATAATGTAATGTACTTGGTATTCAGCCACACCATGCCTAATATGAAATATTTATGCAGGGAAGTATGTGCCATTTTTCTAGTCTGCAGAAGTTACAGACGTACATTTAACTGCTAAATGAATTGTCCTTTTTTTTGGTCAAATTGACCTGGTAATACGTTTCCTATTCAATTAACTATAATAATGTCACTTTTAATTCACTGTTGTTATTCTTCACATGGGGAGACTTTTATGCCCTTTCATAATGTTCATGACTGAGTTATTCATTAGCAAAATAATTTAAATGTTACTATGATGGCTGAGTAGCTGCTTGGCTGAGCTATATCAAACAGCTGCTATACAGATTTTACTAGCAGACTTTCTCACAAATTCTTTTTTGAATGATTTAAATTGATGCCACCTAGCTGTAATGTGTTGTCTTTTTCTTTTTTTGTCTTGTCAATTCCCCCATATAAGATTTCTGCTCTGAAAGGGCCTGATCCATTAAAAGTATATGGTATTACTAAATGCTAAGAACCCATGAAAGTGTTAGCATGGTATTATCATTTTCAAAATGTATAAATCTGACACTTTTGTTAAATACCTGTTCATTCTGCCACAAATGTCCTGTTGATGGCGCTCTGCCTTAAAACTGTGCTGCTTTGTTGTCACCTTGACATACAGGCTTATGATCGGGGGCACTGACTGTATTAAAGCATAAGGATAGTGCACTGTTGTCACCATAAAGGAAAGACGCTCTGCGCAGTGGCAGACATATGTAACAGAGAGCCTCTGTACAGAACTGACATGGGGCCCCTACTGCTAAACTTTGCCCCTGTTGACTGAGGAATATCAGGGTCTTCGTGCAGTGGCACATTGTGCACCTCTCTATGTCCACCCCTGGCTCTGTGAAACGACATTTACCTATCAATGGACTGAATATGGACATATTGGGCCTGATTTTATTAAAACTCCCCAAGGCTGGAGAGGATACACTTTCATCAGTGAAGCTGGGTGATCCAGCAAACCTGGAATAGATTTTTTAAAAGTCATTTGTTAGCAAGTGTTTTTATTCCTGGACCAGATCCATTCTAGGTTTCTGAATATCTTCTCCAGCCTTGGAGAGTTTTAATATATCAGGCCAATATGTCTACATTTTCACCATTGATAGGTAAATTACATTTCACAGAGCCAGGGGTGAACATAGAGAGGCGCAAAATGTGCCACTGCAGGAGGACCCTGATCCTCCAACAGGGGCCCCAAGTCAGTTTATGGAAAGGGGCCCCATCTCAGCACTGAGTTATGCTCTCTCCCTCTGTGGGAGAAATGACAGTTTATGATAGACATATCTCCAAACTTTGGAAGGTGAGAAAGAGGGACACTGCTGGATATAGAAGACATGTTAGCATGCCAAAACTGGCCATGGCAAAGTTGGGCATGGCTTAACTGCCCTATACATTATTGCCCAATATCCGGGTGGAGAAGGTAATAATAGTGCCCAGCAGATAGTCTTTTAGAACATTGGTGCCCGGCTGGGGGGAACAACTGTGCCCAACAGAGGGAACAATTGTGGCAGTCGTTGATTGTCAGAGAACAAAAGTGACCAGTAGGGAGTGTCAAAGAATTATGTGCCCAGTGTAAGGGGGTAAACATTAGTACCAGTGAATGTCTGTGTGCCATTCTCCTCTCTACCTCTGACTTGACTTCTTTGATGGGACTAAACAGTCTGTAGGGCAAAGGATCACTCTGCTGACTAATTCTGCACAGAGCAGGAGCCAAGCACTGGAGCAAGGGTTCCTCCACTCAACTATAGGACAGGGCATGGAGCCGCGGGATACTGGAATTATGTTGTAAACCTTGGAAAGTCCCACGGAATCCTGGACTGGTGGGTGGAATAAATACACAATTTTAGGGGAAATAAAAAAAAATTGAATGGAATTTATTTAACAAAAGGCACTTGTTCTTATGTTCAGTGCAAATTCAAAGAATTTTGACGTTTTTAGAATCAAAGAATCTTTGACGTCATCAAACCAGAAAAAATATATGCACAAACATTTATTGAGGAAATTGAAGACATTAGTTCATTCTAGACAAATTCACTTGGTTGCAGCTCAAGGATTGCTTTCTAATATGTTGGCCCTATATAAATCCTGTTTAATAATAATAATAAAATGGGATGCTTTTCCGCATTATTATGTATCCCTAGCCAAAGACTAGCCAAGTACATATGATTAATATAATAGTTTCAACCAATGTAGAGGAAAGATCGAATAGAAGTACACCGCTGTGTGGCAGTGAAAACTTTAAGAGTCAGCCAATTAGGAATTTGGCATGGTGGATCCCTAAACAACAATATGTGCCTGATTTATTAAAGCTCCCCAAGACTGCAGAAGATACATTTTCATCAGTGAAGCTGGGTGAACCAGCAAACTTGGAATGGATCTGGTCCAGGATTCAAAACATTTGCTAGCAAATAGCAGATAACTTTGAAGAAATCCATTCCAGGTTTGCTGGATCACCCAGCTTCACTGATGAAAGTGCATCCTCTCCAGCCTTGGAGAACTTTAATAAATCAGGCCCTATGGGTCCGCTTGGAGCTAGTCCAAAACCCTAACCTAACTTCTGCAAAATAGCAACTCAGTTTTAAATCATATTTGATTAAAATGTATTCATATTCCATTAAATCAGGCATTACACAATATTTTGAAGTGCCATACATTTGGCAATATTTAAAAGGAAAATGGCATTTTATTTCATGTTTTTCCTAAAATACCTTAGAAAGGGAAAGTTCTTCTGGGTCACATTACAGAGCTGCTGGTGTCCTTTGATCTCCTTTGTTGCAAAAAGCTACAAACAGAGAACAAACAATATTCATATGTGATAAAACCCTTTAATTGAGTGGGATACATCTCCTGTTTGTTTTTTCTACAAATAATAAAAAAAGAGAATTTATAAATAAAAGTGAGTGCTTTTCTATCAGTTATATTGCTTTTATAAACATTTACTGGTCAGGAAAAGTTCTCACATTCTTATCTAGTGGCAGTGAAATCATTGCTTTCTGGCTTGGGCTGTGCATTCAGAATTGCTGGTTTACAGTTCACATACTAAAGTTATGTATACATGTCGAATGATTGTCACTCAAGATAATTGGCATGCTCATCAGGTGAAAACCTGATGTATGTACAGAGGTCTCCTAATGTTCCTTTGGAAGAGAACACAGTGGGGTGCCGCTCGTTCATCATTATCCTTTCCTTTCTCTAAAGAACAGAACAACGTTATATGTACAGCGCGCCTTCATTGGAAACGTCATTGGAAACTAAAGTAATCTTATTCTATCAGTAAGCCTACGTCTGTATGGAGCCTAATATTAATATTATTACTATTATTAATAATAATAATAATAATAATATTAAAAATAAACAGCATTTAAATAGAGCCAACATAGTTAGTAGTGAGGGTTTAAGAGACAAAAGAAGACGGGTAGGCAAGTTTGAAAAGATGGGTTTTAAGAGCTCTTTTAAATGAGGAGAGCCTTATGGAGCCTTTTATTACAGCCTCCATACTTGTTGCTGTTAAAAGCATGATTAGCATGGCTTTATCCACTATGGTAAAAAAGCACAAAAATTCTTTATTTTTGGTTTTAGTGATGAAAGTGAGATATCTTTTATATTAAGAAGGCAGCACTACTTTTTCAGTATTTTAAAGGTCTAAGATAACCAGCCAGTGCCTTAACAAAACATTGATGTTATGGTGTGGCGCTCTGCATTTTAAAAAATTGGTACATATCAAAAGGCAGGTACGTTTTTGTTGTGATTGCAAAAGTAAATGGAAACAATTTAGGAAAACATATCCTGGTGTGTCAACTTTGTGGACTAAGTCCAATGTCTTCATTGCTTTCTTATTACTTCCTGCCTCAGTGACAACCCCTCGCCCTATTTTTTGTCCTGGTGTCCAACGAAGAGGAAACAAATACTTCTCAATGACAAAGAAAGAAATTCAGATCTTACAGATATTTTAATTCTTCCATGTTCTATCCAAAGCTAAATTAGTTTTGGCTGGAATGGCCCCACTTCATCATGTTAAGAGGAGGAAAGTAGGAGGAAATTGTACTCTGGTGGCAGCCCCTGTATTGTGACCCAGTTGTGCTGGGTGGTACACCTGGCTAAAAGGGGCTGGGGAGGACAATGTGATTGGTATAAACCAGTGTTTCTAAATATTTTTATTCTTATTATGGACTACAATTACCCCCATGCTGTAGAGTAAAGGAGTGGAAAACATTCTGTGACTTATTGAAAGACAAATAGACAGGGCTTATACCATTTTTTTGTGATATTAGTCCAGAAAAGGCATTGGGCCCGTTACCAGTCCACAACAATAGGATGTTTGGAGCCAAGTGCATTTTTTACTAATCAGCTACTTTTTTTTAATTTGCAGGGTCTTTAAAGCAATTAGGAAACTTGCAAAGATCATGTATTGTCAGGATCTAATGCTTAAAAGCGTAGAACTCCATAAGGTGGCTGAAATAATGAAAATTTTCACAACACAATGTTTTATATTTACTAAACTGAAACTGAGAAAAAAAATCATAGAAAATGTTATTTTTTACTTGTGAAAATGATAAATGTAAAATATTCATGCAGAGCACTGAGCATTTTCTTTAAGAATGTTATTTTCCTATCATAAAAGTCACCATTATAAATGTACAAATACCAACACAGAGCTATATTTAGGGGAAAATAGGACTTTTAGAAACACGAGGATTGAATTAGAATCATGAAAATACCATTCTAATTATGGAGTATATTGTTTATTTTGTGTTCCCTCAGATATTTACCTACTCTTTCAGGACTCGGGGAAAAGCTGCGGAATTGCTAAAGGAACCTTTTATGTTGAATGTGAAATGGTTTCCAGAAGGAGGAGCAAACATAAATGAATAAACATGTCTTTAAGTGCGCCTACATCCTCAGGGTGATTTACCACTCGCTGGTTAAAGATGAAACTGACAACCTATTCACAGGTATCAAGCAGCATTCTCAAAGCACCTTTGGATAAGAGGTTTTTTTTTTTTTTCGTGAAGCTTGTTTTTCAAATATCTCAGCTATAATTAATCTGAAAGGGAAAAAGCAAATTGCACACGGTAGTTAGCAGAACAAAAGACAGTGTGAGATATACTAAATTGGGAACAAGGATAAGCTTCAAAAAGCATGGCTATTTCTTTTGATTTTCAGCACAGCCATGAAGACAAGAAATTTGTGAGCCTATTTATTTATATGCTTTTGCTTTGATTTTTGCAATGGTGTTGTCCAATTCCATGCTTGGGAAATCCCACATATACTGGTGGCCTCCCATTGAAGTACTCCTGCATTAATATAACATAAATAAGAGCAAAAAATTAAAAAAAAAAATAGTACAGAACATTTTTTATCTCTTTACCAAGATTTATCTCTTTAACCCCTCTAAGCTGTCTAATTTCGGCCAAATTTCCATGCAAAAATCAGTACAATATTTTGCATGGAAATTTATTTTTCATTGTAGGCTATAATTCTTAGGCATACCTCACTGATATTTATTACATTTAATAATAAACTTTAAATAACAAAACACAAGAATCTGTTAAAAAAAAAATATTTAGTAGCATGTATATCTATATAAAATATAATTACAGTATATTTTATTATTAATATTATTATTATTATTAATAAACAGGATTTATATAGCGCCAACATTTTACACAGCACTGTACATTAACCCCCCTAGCGTTCTAATTCTGTCATTTTTTGATGCAAAAAGTGATCCTATTTTTTTTTTTGCGTAGAAATGTTTGTTTATATTGTGGGCCTGTAATTCTTAGGATTAACTCCCGGGTATAATTATTCTATTTATTTATTATATTACAATCATAAATTATAAAATATTACATAATTATAAATCATTATTATAAAAAATAATGAAATATTAGCCCAAAACAATGTAATTTTTCAAAAAAAAAAATTTTTATCAAAAATTTCTTACTGAAATTTTCCAAACAAGGGTGCAATATTATTGATAAATAATAATATAAATTATATGCAGATTTTAGAAAAAAAAATTTACTTCTTAAATTTCCCGCCCGGCCACGCCCCCCGACGGAGAAGCGCCCCGCCATCACAGCGGGATCGTGAGATCGCCGCTGGAGCGCGGGGATAAGGTAAGAGGGACCCTCAAAGGTACCCCGAGTGTGACTCGGGATTTCCGGGGGTTAAATAGGAATTGCAAATGACAGACTAATATATTATATGAATATTTATTTGTATTGGACTTAATACAGTTATTTTGTATTGAATCCAAAAGATTATTAATCTATAAATAGATTATTATCTATGTCCACCCCAATTATTTGAATTTCACGTCGATTCTCCTGCCCGCACCGACATCACCGGGAAACCCCGGAGATTGTCGCTGCATTGTACGGCTGGAGATCGAGGAGGAAGGACGTGTCCCCAGCGGGGGACCAGCAGGATGACGGGAGACATCTATCTTGCATTTGTATGTTGCCTGTGACCCCCAACTCTGCTTTGTCTTTACCCTTCTTTGTTGACTTCTTCAAAGATCTTCATAAGAAAGGCTTTGCTGTAGCCAATGTATTCGCTTTTTCAGTTATCAATCATGCATTTGCAATAACGTCTCTGGTTCCTATAATTGTCCATTATTCTAGTATATGTGGAACAATCTTTAGCGTATTTCTGCTGGCATGTAATGTCAGGAAAATTGTTTGATAGTTTGTGCAGTCTTTCAAGTCTCCTTTCTATGATACTGGAATTTAAACTACTCTCTTCTAATTTGTCGGCCATATTCCTGTGGCCCTTATTTTTGGCAGTTATCCCAAAGTCTGATTTCATCTTCAATCATTAAAGGCACGTCTGGTCCAGAAAAAGTTTCTTAGTTATTGATGTATTTTCTTTAAAGGTCTCCTTTGTATTTCTTCCAGTTTTGCTTGATCTAATTTTTAGTGATGATTTCTTCATGGACAGGTTTTGGTACACACAATTGTTTTTTTGGAGTTCACAAAACTTCTGGAAAATTATCCAGCTTTTCTCCACATTTGTTTACCAGTGGTGTTGTAATATTGGTTCTTGTCCTTCTTGGCAGCTTTTCCGGTCTTCACCTTGTGTTGTGCAATTTTTTATTATCCAGTTTGATTTCCTTCCTTCTACATTGGCCAGGTTTTTCTCTTAAGGTAAATCCTTGGTGCTTAACCTACAGTCCAGTGGCTACATGTATCACTTTGACACTTTTTGGGTGTCCCCTGAGGCTCATACCGAAAATATTTTGTTTCCCTGCTTTGTAAGGCAGAAGTTTGAAGTCTTGTGTAATGTATTACAGTCTATATCTCTTGTAGTATGTCCTAAGTCTTAAGGTTGTTCTTGACCTTTTCCTGTTGCATGTATGTAAACTTTAAAAGCTTTCTCTATCATTACGCCTAATAAGTAAGAGTTCTGTGGCACTTTGGTGATATTTAGAACTCTGTCTGAGGACCTCTTTATTAACTTCGCTGGCCGTATTCTCGAGTGTGACTTGGGGTTATTTTTCAGTACCAAAATCAATAACCCCGTTCAACACTTGGGGTGTCATTGTATTGGACTTAACTGGTCCCGTCACGCCTGCCATGTCCGCCCGCCATCTGTGTCCCCTGACTTCGAGTACCCGGCATGATTAATGGGACGCGTGAGCATGCGGGGCAGTGCGCTGGGGGGCGTGACCAGGCTTTATTCCTGTTATTATGACCATGTTGTCTGACTGTATATCTTTCCTTTATTTTTCCTACTTTGGTACTCCAGTGACCAATATCTAGATTTTTATACTCTACACAAAGCAAAATGTCCACCATAATACAGGTAGTTACATACAATATAGGGACTGTAGGGTTGTTCTTAAGTTGAATTTGTATGTAAGTCAGAACAGGTATATTATTTTAATAGTAGCAATTAGGAGGGATGATTGTTTCAACATATTATTAGGCAGCGTGGTGTCAGTTACTTTATAAAATCCTCACTGTGAGTTAATCACAAACAAAGCAAAAAAAAAAAAAACAACTGCAGAGTTTGTCTTGGTCACTAAAGAGTTACAAGCGGTTGCAGAAAAGCAAAAGATTTCTTCTGAAAGTCATACCAACTGTCCCCCCCCCCCAGGCATCCATCCTGCACACCAACAAGCAGGGAAGCCCCGTTCATATCTAGGAGTCGTCCATGTCAGATGTCCTTAACTCAGGGACTATCTGTATTTCCCTGCCATGTTTGTACAACCTCTTCTGAATGTGGATCCTGGAGGGGGGGGGGGGGAAGTTTGATAGAAGAGACTCTATAGACATTGGAATTATACTTGGTGGAAAACAACTTCTTATTTATATGTATCTGTTGTTGAAACAGTAGCTGTGATGTTGAATGGATGTGACCAAAACCTAACTAATATTAGTTAATAATTCACAGAATTATATCTGATGACTGCCATACCATTTTACTTTGTTTTCACAATCAGAATAGTAGACTGCATGTTTTGAATTTGCTTACCTCTAAAAAGTTGATGTTTATACAATGTATTTCCATATTTACGATGTCTAGTCTTCCTTGATTCATGCTGTTCCAAGTTCCTATGATTAGCTATTTAGAGGTTTTTTTATGTGATGACACCACTAGCAAGTTGATCAAAGGTTTGACCAGGTTTTAGTCCAGTAATTTACACCAGTTGCAAAAAATAACTCTTCTTCAGAAGTATGCTGAGTGTCTTCAGAGCCTAGGGAGCCAACTTCTGGCCATGAGGCAACTTGGGCAGCATGGTGGCTCAGGGGTTAGCACTCTGGCCTTTGCAGCTCCAGGTTTGAATCTTGGCCAGGACACTATCTGCATGGAGTTTGCAACTTCTCCCTGTTTTTGCGTGGGTTTCCAACCACATTTCAAAAACATGTAGTTAGGTTTATTGGCTTCCCCCAAAATTAGCCTTGGGCTGTTTTAAAGACATATTACTATGGCTAGAGACATTGCATTGTGAGCCCCTTTGAGGGACAGCTAGTGACATGACTATGGACTTTGTAAAGCACTGCGTAATATGTTGTCTCTATATGGCAAAAATGCACTGTGAATGTGGCAAACATATACTTTGTAAAGAAAACCCAATCAGGTACAAGAAAATCTTAATTTTTTTCAAGTCAAGGATTTTCAAAGTCAACTTCATAGCATTTGACATTACAGTTTTGCAGAGTAGAATAGATCCAAATTGGCAGAATAGATCCAAAACTGAAGCCCCCCACCCCCTTAAAATTGATAGACATATTGTTTTTGCCAACCGGTGAGAGAAGGATTAAAAAAACCAATATGTTGAAATCATAGTACAATTGTGTTCAGGAAAGGGGGCTTTATTGGCAACAAAAAAATTAATTTAATGAAAATCAAACAAATTCCATACAAAGTTCCACTGTTACATTCAAGATAGTAGATTCATACATTTTACATGTCATATTTATATTTATATTTCATATGTTTTATATATTGACAATGGTCAATTTTAAATCATTTTATGAATGTACTATCTTGAACCTGACACTGGATAGAATTGGTTTTCATTAAATTAGTTTTTGTTGCCAAAAAAAAAACCTTTTCTACCTTTGCTTGAGTTCAAACATTGCTTTATTGTTACATTGGTGCCATCCAATATAAGTGGTAGGTTGAAGTCTGACATCCCTGCTAAAACCTGCCTGCTATGAGGGACCCTAAACAAAGCTGAAACTCCATGCAACATGATATATGCCCACTGTATAAAAAAGGAACCTCATTATCAAATCTGAAATATGGGAAAAGTGTGATTGTAAGTAAAAATTTATTGTTATATTTTCTGGGGGAAATCCACTTGCCAAACTATTACAAAAGATCTAAAACTACCGGCTGCTGAAACTATGGCCCTGATTTAATAAAACTTTCCAATGCTAGAGAAGATTCACTTTTATCAGTGAACCTGGGTGATCCAGCCTAAAATGGATCTGTTCCAGGATTGAAAACACTTGCTAACAAATAGCAAATTTCTTTTAAAAAATCTATTCCAGGTTTGCTGGATCACCCAGCTTCACTAAGGAAATTTTATCTTCTCCAGCCTTGGAGAGTTTCAATAAATCAAGAAATTTTGATTTCTCCGCTTGGGTTACCTGTTGGTCAATGATACTACCATTGATATAAAAAACAGAAAAGGAGAAAAAATTTAATTGTAGCATTTTAAATTGTGTACCCATTAAAAGTGGTAGTTCTGCTTCAATCTGTGGTGGTTGGTGCTATGTTGTAGCATTCTTCTATAAATCCGTGCTGAGTGTGTCCAGCTCAGGTCATCCTGATACATAATTACCTAGCTTGCTTCTCAGCATACCAGCCTCCTTAATAAGCACATTTTTTAGCTTTTGATGTACTTGGCATAGAAATTATTTTTGAAGAAAATGACCTAAAACCTAAACCTGATAGATGAAAGCAAAATATATTTATTTGTATACCATACATTGCAAGAAGAATAACACAATATTTTCATAGTCAACAGGTATGACATGTACATTCATTTTTAGTTTGGTTTTATTGTTTTGAATTTATAAAAAAGACACAAAGTTGGTATTGAGTTTATTACTTCTTCTTACAAAAAGACTGAACTTGCACAATAGCCCCATCTTTGCTCAAAATCCCAATCAAATCTCCAAAAGCACTTTAACTCCTTGAGAAAAAGATAGACAAAATATAGGCTTCTTATCTTTTACAACAAAGTCTTTATCAATCCTTTGGATTCAATCATCCATCATACCAGTTCTTACAAAAGTCTATGTTGCCATGGAGATCTGTTTTTCAAAACCATATCAGACTAAATTAACCGTACCGAGGAGGAGTACTCAGCTGCAGAGTTACCGTACTTTAATTATTTTGGAACTTTATAATTGTATTCAGTAAAATCTTTTATGAAATTGGAGAAACAATATGATTTAGAAAGAACCAATTAACACTAAGCTTGTGCAAGAATGTGAATATTGAGTAGTACATCCATGAAATACATCCTTGTTTCCCATATAAAACTCTCAAATTTACAGAAAATGCCTTTTATATCTGTATTATCTTTCTGAAATTCACTCCAAGTCCTGTTGTGGGTGAAAGCACAGTAGTTTTGTGGATTGAGTGGTACCAACCCTACCCAGTTGTCTTTTGCAAAACTACTTGAACTCTTGAACAATTTTCCTCATCTCTACAATACAGACACTAATTATTCTGTAATTCAAGATAATAACTGTGAAGGCAAATTGAATAAAGGGTGACCTTATTGTGTTAAAAAATAAGCTACATGACAGCAGAACAGTAAACTTTAGGAAGGACAGGGAATTTCTCCCCTTACACATTGGGTCTGATTTATTAAAGCTCTCCAAGGCTGGAGAAGATACACTTTCATTAGTGAACCTAAGTGATCCAGCAAACCTGGAATGGATCTAGTCCAAGATTGAAAACATTTGCTAACAAATAGCAAATTACTTTTAAGAAATCATTTCCAGGTTTGCTGGATCACCCAGGTTCCCTGATCAAAGTGTATCCTCTCCAGCCTTGGAGAACTTTAATAAATTAGGCCCACTGTATCAGCACAATTCTGGATGAACTCCATTTGCATGCAGACTGCCCTAGGAAATGCCAACATGCAATGCTAACATCTGGGGCTACGTTACTGACAGACCAGAAAGCAAATAGCTGAAAGCTGGGAGGGGAGAAGAGCATAGATAAAAAGGAGTGGGCCTGGAAGTTCTTTGTAATCTATCAAAGAGGAACTAATTGCTTTCAGCACAGAAGAAGACTATCAAGTGTGCACATACAAAGGTAAGGTTGTTTCTATTTGCCAAAGTGACCACAGCTAATAGTATTATTCAGTACTTTAGTCTGCTAAGGGTGGACAATTATGAACATAAATGGAATATTCCTTGTCAACCACGTCTTCCTAAGGACCTTAAAGTTACAATGGCAGTAAGAGTTCAAGCTGAAGAATTCAATGTGTGTATTAGGTGCTGTAAAGAACTTTGACACAGTCAACTCACTTGCTGATTACCTCTTCCAACAAAAACAAAAACAAGACACTACTAGGTAAATTCCTGCCAAAATTACCAAGAAACTGGCAGAGAATTGAAGAGAGAGAAACACAAGAGCTTTCATTGTTCACATCCCTCAATGCAGGTGTGCAGATTGGGAAAGTTGTAGAAGAGTCAGAAGCCTTTAGCTACATACTTGTTGCAGATCAAATAGTACCTAAGCTTTTACTTTTCATATACCATACAAAGGCAGGTCCTGATAGGGAAAGTTAAAATAAATGCAAACTTAATCAGTTAAATCTCACTGGGGAACAATTTTGAACAAATTTTTGTTGCCTTCAATATTTAAGCTTATTTACACTAAAATAGGTATCAGTTTTTTTCTCTAGTGCTTTTATTACTGAGATTACTGTAGCATGGATTTGTATAGGCTATTCAATTACACGCAAGACAGTGTGGTCAGAGGTTGTGCGCTCCTCTACGTAGTGAATAAGCAAAATGTATTTTTCTACTTACATACGTATTTCCTTTCTTTCAGACCATGTCTGGCTCTGCTGTTTCTCGCTGTAAGTGCCTAAACATCCCTGATTAATTTTGTTATATCTGTGGCAGTTTCACCACTCCCAGTCAAAGGGCGAACATCAGCCCATTTGTAGAGCAAGCCTATTTGGCATATTTCATAGTTAAACTTGGTGATCAAGATAAGTCTTTGGCCCCTCATAAGGTGTGCAAACAGTGTGTCGAGGGTTTACGGATGTGGACAAAGGGAACACGTGATAAAATGCCATTTGGTATACCTATGGTTTGGCGAGAGCAAGGAGATCATTTCAGTGACTGTTACTTTTGTATAGTGAAAACTTGAGGGTACAACAAGAAAAATAAATGTAACATAGAGTATTCTAGTCTACCATTGGCTATACGCCCAGTGGCTCATTCAGATGAAATCCCAGTGCCGGTTTTCGTTACACTACTCTTTCTTAAAGAACATGATTATGGTGATGAACTAGGTGACATTAATGATGAAGATTTTGAAATTGAAGAGGACTCTGTAAGGGATTTGATCAGCATGAGTTGATTGATTTTGCACGTGATTTGGGACTATCAAAGAAGGCTTTAGTACTCCTAGCATCAAGACTGCATGGGAAAAACTTACTAAGGTATCATACTTTCGAACCAGAGAAATTAAATTTCTTCAGTACTTTAGAACTGACAGTGGCTTTGTGTATTGCCATAACATACCTGGTTTAATGGAGGAATTGGGAATTCCAATCTATAACTCAACGGAATGGCGACTATTTATCGATATCTCAAAGCGGAGCTTAGAGTGTATCCTCCTTCACAATGGCAATATATTTGGGTCGCTCCCAATTGGCCATTTAGTTTCTCTTTGTGAAGAATATGCAGACATAAAGAGAGTCATGGAGTTGTTGCAATATCACCACCACAATTGGGTCATCTGTGTTGACCTTAAAATGGTATGCTTGCTTCTTGGTCAGCAACGCAGATACACCAAGTATCCCTGTTATCTGTGCATGTGGGACAGCAGAGCTCGTGAGAGGCATTGGGGGGAAAGTAATTGGCCTCCAAGATCTGCCCTAAAACTGGTTGGTCCAAACATAGAAAGAATAATATATTCCCGCCTCTGCACATGAAACTGGGTCTGATGAAGCAATTTGTTAAAGCTTTGCCAACTGAAGGAGACTGTTTCCAGTACCTCATTTTGGCATTTCCTAGCCTGTCATTTGAAAAAAAAAAGGCCGGTGTGTTTGATGGTCCACAGATTCGGCAGCTCATAAAAGATTAACGTTTCATCAGGACAATGTCAGAAGTCGAAAAGAATGCTTGGTTATCATTCAAAGCCATTGCCACAAGCAATTAATTACACAGCAATTAATTAAACACACAAGCAATTAATTACACAGAAATTTTCCAGAAACTCTTGGAGAGCTACAAAATGCTTGGTTGCAATATGAGCATCAAGGTGCATTTTCTGCATAGCATTCTTTCTAACTTCCCGGAAAACCTAAGTGCAGTCAGTGATGAGCAAGGTGAACAATTCCACCAAGATTTGAAGGTCATGGAAGGACGGTATCAGGGTAGATGGGATGTACATATGATGGCTGACTATTGTTGGAGCATCTGGCGGGATTGTCCTAACACTAAACACTCCAGGAAAAGCTATAAGCGTAAATGTTTTACCTTAACCACTTACCTGAATAATTTTCAAATGTTTTACTGTAAAAAAATTTCAGAGTAACAATAAATCCTTTGTATGAACAAAAGAAACTTAAATGAACAGTACATTCAAGTTATTTCAATATTTATATATTGTAAAATGTGTAAAATGTATTATATATTTAAAATGTGTATGTTTTTTGATAAAAATGGAGGGTACCCTGTATCATAAAAACTGGATGTGAAAGCAAAAAACTGGGGTAATTTCTGGATTCACCACCCAAAAATTAGTAAAAACCAAGTGTAAGGTGTAACTCAACAAAAAACGCGTTTCCCAGTGTCTCACATCTCTCATTAAGACTACTGTAACCCCCTCATCTCTGGTATTCCACTAAACCGACTCTCTCCTCCACAATCTATTATGAATGCTGCAGCCAGACTCATTCATCCTTCCCACCGCACTTCTTCTGCTGCCTCTCTTTGTAGTTATTTTCATTGGCTTCCATTTGACCTTACAATCAAATTCAAGCTCCTGTGTTTTCCCTTCAAATCCCTTCACAACTCTTGTCCCACTTACCTTTCTGACCTATTTGCTCCTTCTACTAACTTCCTCACTCATAACCTCATCACACACACGTCTCCAAGACTTTTCTAGAGCTGTCCTGACTCTTTGGAATGGTCTTCCTCGTCCTATTCAGCTTGCTTCTACTTTCTGCTCCTTTACAAGAGCCCAAAACCCATCTTTTCAAACTTGCCTAACCATCTTCTTCTGTTTCTTATGCCCTCTCTACTCACCCACCATCTTATGTCTCCCCTCCTATTGTGTGTGACTTCCCCACCTTCTAGATTGTAAGCTCAAGGTCCTCTCCTCCTCCTGTGTCACTGGTCTGTCATTTGTACAGCTGCATATTATGTTGCCGGTATATAAATACTGTTTTATAATAATAAATAATTATTAATATTATAATAATAATACAATGTTTAACATTTAAATGTGATTTCAAAAGTCATGGTCAGTCTTTTAAATCTATACCTTTATTAAAATAAAAACTTGTAATCCGACCAAAAAGTTTCAAGTCCTTCCTGGTATTGATAGCAGAGCTCTCCCCCAGTCTCCCAAATTACTCCCAGTTTTATTACCCAGTTACATGTGTTTACAATGGGAACTATAAGTGTATGTGGCTGTAGTTGTAGTTGTGTGAAATGTGGCACATTGCCATTTGTGTTGTATGTTGCCTTAGGGCAGCCTATTCTAATCCATACGTGGACATAATGCTATCGTAAAATGTTAGTGGGAACAGGTCTTAAGTCAATCAAATGGGCAAGAAAATGAGAATTTGGGGAAGTCTTTAAAATAAACAGTATTACTGATTTGGTTTAGGAAAATAGAAAATGTTGGCACCTTTACCCAAGGTCATACCAGTATTATACTACCATAATGGAAAAAAGACCACTTTTACTTAGAAAATCTAATTAAGGTTCATTGTGTCTCTTCCAACTTTTCAATTTCAGCAAGAAAATGCAAACAATGTTAAGTCCTATATGCTGCAGTCCTAATTGATTAACTGTTAAGGAGTGACTGTCTCTGTTATTTCCAGTTCATTTAGCCTCACAGCAGAGCTTCTCCTAGGGTTGTATGAGATGTATCAATGTATATTAGAAACGGTCCTGGGAAATTAGCCATGCTAAAATAGGTTCATTTAACACTGTAATATGCAAAGAGTAAATGACACTTGGAATGCAGCCTAATAATAAAAGGGAATAGGGCTTTCTGCAAAAGATTTATCTGCATGGTTCAGAAGACCTACTATATCCCCGTCCATGCCATCAAATGTTCATCTCTTGCTGAACTGCAATTAAAAGCAAATATTCATGTATACTAGGCTGGAATGTATGGAAACAAACCTATTTTGCCTTCTGGACAAATACATCTGAAGATTTCGGAAAACAATATGTTATATTAGGGACAGGTAGGAAACACAGGATTTACTTCTGGCTTAGATATGTTAGACTTTTAGGAAAGTACTATAAGGACTTGCTCTCATACCAAATGAGCCTCACTATGTATCCTACAAATAAAGTGTATCTAAAAGTTAGATTTGTTTTGGAATATGTTAGAAACAGTTCAAACTGATTTTTTTTTCTTTGGGGAGATTTCCTTTCTCTTCCTGTCCCATAGGACAGGACAATAGGAAGTGAGATTTCTTCACTACGTTTTGCTCTGTTAAGCTTTCTAGGGTTCAAAAATGATTGTATCTGTATAAGCAGAGATGTATAATTTGTCTGGATTCAATCAAATCTGAGAATGTTGGCCTACTGAAAAAATGACCTACTAGAGGTTCTGATTATTTATATTTGCAAACAGTAGGAACAAAAGTTTTTTTCTTAATCAAAGTTAAGGCAAAGGGGGGAAAAATATATTTGTAAACTCACCATTTGCATCAGAATTTTGTTTAATACCAGCCCAATGTTCCGATTTAGAATAAGTATTTATCCTGAGCCATTTGACACTATGGGCTTGATGTATTAAAGCTCTCCAGGGCTGGAGAGGATACACTTTCATCAGTGAACCTGGGTGATCCAGCAACCCTGGAATAGATCTGGTCAAGGATTGAAAACATTTGCTAACAAATAACAAATGTTTTTTAAGAAATCCATTCCAAGTTTGCTGAACCACTCAGACTCAGATTACTATTATATATGTATATATATATTTATAGTATGTGAACATTTACCACCTAGATGACAACAAATCCAAAATGTCCTACTTGGGGATGCCCCAAGGCAATAAAAAAAAAAATATTATTATAGGTTATTACTATTCAAACCAAACCCCTTTACAGGCATTGAGCCTGGGTGGCAGCGAGCACACTATTAACTAAATACTTGTATTTATGTAGTGCTGACATATTACACAGCAATTTACAAAGTTCATAGTCATGTCACTAGCTGTCCCTCAAAGGAGCTCACAATCTAATCCCCATACCATAATCATATGTCATTAATACAGTCCAAGGCCAATTTTTGAGGGAAAGCCAGTAACCCTAACTGCATGTTTTTTGGAATGCGGGGAACCCAGAAGACATACAAGCTCATACAAGCTCTTTGCAGATAGTGTCCCTGATTTAATAAATCTCTCCAAGGCTGGAGAGAATACACTTTCATTAGTGAAGCTGGGTGATCCAGTAAACCTGTACATGCTAACACTAGTCTCAGCTTGAGACATATACTGACGTAGTACTGTACAGATTTACCAATATCGTGGATGAATTTTACTTAAAATTGATTCTGAATAGCAACCATTTCCAGACATAGCAGTCCTCCTAGCAAAGGATAGTCTCGGTATGTTTACCAGTATATCTATGTTGTTTTTTTTTTTTTGCTAAGGCCTTCAATGAGTTTAATCGGGTTGTTAAATGTTTTATACTTTCCTCATACCACAAATACTACTGCAGTTTATCTTTATTAGGGCTGTGTCTATATTTATTGGTGAGCTACCCATCACAATACTTTTAGCCATTGTAAGACCCCAGGATTCAAGCACAAAACTCCATAGACATACCATCAGCATTGTACAAGCTCCTGCTCACGCCCTGACATAAGTTAAGCCTCAAGCAGTAAAGCACGACAGTTAATTACATTGAATCTGACAGTAGGTCATTGATAAATCCGGTCCACATCACATCTACTCTTCCTCCAAGTTTAGGTGACTTTAATTAGACATTATACAGTTTTACAGACATGTGAAGATTGGCAGAAATTGAAGGGGTAAGGTTCTCCATAATGATAAACTTTGTATTCAGGTGTAAAAAGTTCTTTCACAGTTCACTCTGACTGCTTATTTTTTATCATTTCCTGTGATGTGAGGAATTGTTTAACATGATAGAAAATAAAAGCATTCAATTAAGCAGATTTGTGTTTGTACTTAAATCCTAAAACATACAAATAACCCATTTGTCTTAAAAAGAACTTTTTTTTTCCCATTGGCAGAATATTATAGATTTCTGTTTAAACTAATAACTACATATTGTGTTTCTGCTTCTAAACTAAAACTACGTACACACACACACATGATTTATATATCTTTTGTGATAGAATGTATGAGCACTGTACACAATGTGCTGTTGTATGGACAGAGGGTGAGGATCAACAGAGGCACCCCATGCATTCTTCTCTAAGGGAAATTACATTGGCCATCCCTGTTCAGTTGTTTAGCGTTCTGCCCAGCAGATCACCAAATGAAATTGGGGTGCTGTGCACATTCTAGGTTAGCCATTCTTAACCATGGTTCCCCCAAAGGTTGTTAGGGGTTCCTAAAACAGTGATGACTAAAAATGACTGACTGCCCCATTTTATGATGCCTGCAACGTCCTGTGGTCAACACTTGGTATAGCCAGCTGTATGACTCCAATAATGTTTTTAGCATTTTATAAAGGTGATATTCTAGCCACTACTGTAGCATGACGTACTTTCTATTGGCCACCAATTCATATACCACCTAATAAATTGGTTTAAGCAGGGGTTTCATGGCTTAAAAATTGTTTTAGGTCTCAGTAAAAAGGTTGAGAAAGGCCACTTTAGATTTCTGTCAAAGAAGCTCAAAATTCACGTTAATCTTGGGTGACACTTTTCTAGTGTGTGTCCCTTTTCCTAACAGAAGTGTACCAAGGCATGGTCTTCTGCAGGTGTAGTTTATCCTCATCAAGCCCCCTGGAAACCTTTGTTATAGTGGTTATCATAGAAGTTATGGATTTTGTCAGCTTGATCAAGGTTGGCCATACACAGGAGGTGGAGAGGTAAGTCTTCAAATGTATCCAAAGCTAGGTACCATATAAAACAGTTATAAGGTAGGAAGCTATCAATGATTTCAGGAGCATCAGTGAGAGGAGCCACCACCAGAAAAAAGAAGCTACTGGTTTCAGAATCTGACACTGACTTCTTTCAAGCAACATGATACAGATGTTTGTATTGGTTTTAACTGGGTGTACAGAACACAAGTTCTGCCAATGTTGTGGCTTGGGATAGTTTTTTTTGTAAATACCATAATGTTCATCCCAGGACCCAGCCTAAAATAAGTGCATGACATCCAGCTAACATCAATTATATTGAGCAGGCTTAGCCTTTAGAGTACTTTTCTATGTAACCTTCCCTAGGCCATGCAGATTTCCCCTTTGTAGCATCTAGAACCCAACCACAAGCTGTAATTAAA
>NC_092862.1:22842789-22868354 GCF_032062135.1 Pyxicephalus adspersus
TCTTTTGAGGGACAGTTAGTGACATGACTATGGACTTTGTACAGCGCTGCGTAATATGATGGCGCTATATAAATACTGTGTATTAATAATATTAATAGGAAACCCAAAAGATCTTAAGAACACTGGAATCAGCAAAGGAAGGTCAGACTATTGTAAGATGTTCGGTTGTTTTACAAACCACATTATAGAACCACATGCATAGACATATAAGTAGAGATCAGCTGTGGTACTTACCGGTATGTCATTTCAAAAAAATTCTGTTTGCCCTTCCATAGACAAGCAAAAACATAGAGACAAGATAGATTTACAAAAAAAAAAATAGAATAATACATAAAATACCTAATGTTAAAGTGTTTGTAAACCTAAGACATGGTTGTTCTTTTTGAGACTTGCAGTTACCATTGACAGTGCAGCTTATTATCAGCCAGTATTTATATAGCGCCAACAGAGCTCTTTACCAAGTCCATAGTCATATCGCGAACTGTGCCTCAGAGAGGCTCGCAATCTGATGTCCCTACCATAGTCATTAAGATAGCATAAGGACAGTTAGATGATGAACCTAGAAGAAGACAAAAAGAAGATGGCGGCTCGTATTGTCCAGAAAAAGAAGATGGAAGACGTGACACTGCGGGACCTACTGGATTCAGCTTGCAGAGAGATAAAAGTAATATAAAGGTAATTTTTTTCTGAAATTTGTGCCTTAAAAAATAATCAATAATGGAGGACCTGCCTTCTCACACTTTTCTATTTTTTAACTTTAGTTCCACAAGAAAAAGGAGGAGGAAAGCTGATGTATCCTTTTTATTTAAGAACTATGAACTCTAATGAGTGGTTTTTTAGTTTCTATATTTTGTCATTGAACTTTACACATTTCAGAAAATTTCACAATTGACACAATTTAGGACTGGTGATTTATTAAAATCTATTTTATCCTATTATTTAAAGCAAACACAGTTTAATACGTAAAAAAATAATGCTTTAAATTGTATGTAATTATCAGTAATGCTTTTTAAATAACCTTAGATAAATTGATATTAATTACATCTCAGTTGTTTAGTATGAAGTTGGTTAATAAGAACGTTGTCTTTCTATAACTCTGTCCCACACACTTCTGATTTTTGTGCAGTAAGCATAAATTATAAAAATATTGTTATTTAAAATAATAATTAAAAGTTTTCCACAGATATAATTAAATGATAAACTTATATAAGTTATTAAAATACTGGATGATTGTGACTAAGTCAGACCCTCAATTTTTATATGGTGTAAAGGTTTTTATAAAGGTTTTTGGCCAACTTTATTGTCAATGTTAGGAGCAGTGGCTGCCACTCCTACAGATATCCAAAAAGATTATAAGTATTTGTTAAGCTGACCTAAGATTCACAAACTGCTCACTGCTCAAAGAACCTCTAGCAGCCTTTAGAGAAAACCTGGCTGGGAAATACTAGTTTAAGTATATAATTTGATGAACCAGCACTTGTTTAAAAGTTACTTTACAAATATTCATGTAAAGGTGAGTGCTTCAATGTGTACAAGGTGAGTCATTTTATCCTCTAATATTTAGCTCACTTTACAATGTAGAATATTTTAGGCTATTAGCAGCAATTTATTTTGTGAAGAACTGCAGAGGAGCCTTGAGCTTGCCACCTGCTAGCTGCAAAGTAATTATAATAATGTATGTAAAAAATATTCTTTTGTTGTAGAAATATATTTTGAGCACTATGGGGGTTTACCTAATTGTAAGTGAAAACAACATTTATACCGATTTTTTTACCTAAGTTTTTTTTATTTAATAGTTTTCTGCAATTCATAGATGTGCTAAAAAGACTTATTGTGATATCAATAAGGATAATTTCATCACATATCTTCTTTTCATAAATTATTAAATTCATTGATTTTAGATAAAAACTAAGTACACATTTACAATGGCCATATAAATGTAAAAACAGTAGTAAATGTAAAAAGTCATTATCCAATCACAACTAAATTTTAGATTAATAACAATTATTCATAAAGTACAAAAGGCTTCACACGTGTAAACTACATGTTAGCTACATGTTTCCGGTAGGAATATATGGCAGACAATGTTACTTATTGACATGAAGATATGTGCCCCATTATGAACAAAAGTCAAGTCAATCACACCAATAGCTCAAAAACAATAAATCTTAGTGTATATGAAGTAATTTTAATCTAGGGATAGTCAGGGCCAATTGGAAACGAAAACGTAAAAGTAAGAAGAGAAACAAAAAAGAAAAGACAGATGGTAAAGGGTGGATTAGCTATCAGCAGTAGACCAATGTGTTCAATGCTGAGTACAGAAGGCATCCCAAAGTGACCAAACCTTATCAAATTGGGGCAGTGTATTATGAAGCTGAACTGTGGGATGTTCCATAAGCCTGATGTTACGTATTCTATTCCTAAGGTTCACAATGGATGGAGGATTATGATGTTTCCATTTGATGGGAATAAGTCATCATGCAGCTGTGAGATTATGCAACATAAGTTTCTCTGACAGTAAAGGTAGATTGGAAACTGGGGGACAAAGCAAGTGAGTCACCAAATCCAAAGAAAATTTACAGCCAAAGAAAGATGAAAGAATATTATTGAGGTCATACCAAAATGGGGTCAAAATCCGGCAGGACCCAAAAATATGATCAATAGAACCTCTAAGAGTTTGGCATCTCCAGCATCTGTCCAAGGCACCCAGAAAAATTGCTTAAGTTTAAAAAAAAATAATAAAATAATAATATAATATAAAAAAAATAATAATCAAAAATGTTAAAAGTTACACCAAACACACACATTTATATTGAACAAATAAAGCCTACTTTGTTTTAATTTATTATTTTTTAGATAGCCGTTCACTGGTGCACAAATGTAAAGGATCAAATCAATAAATGATTATGAAATGTCAAACTGTCAAAAAACAAAAGCCAAATTGCATAGACTGCGCATGTCCCAATTACATGTGAATTTGTATCAGCTGTGCGCATAAGTATGAGCGTATTTAAGGGTGTTATCTGACTTGCTTTTTTCTTTGTCTGTTTCTTGGTCTTGGGGGTAAACTGTTTGCTGTGTTCTACTAATCTATGTTACTACATTTCATACTTTGCTTACCATTTAGCACAATAGCTGCTAGGAGCCTGATGCGCATAGTTGTGAGAGAAAGCGGACCTGCTATGTGCGCGTGAACTGTGTTCTATCAGTTGAAAAACACACTGGCCACTTTTGCAGAGAATGATCCTCATTCGGGTAAATTTTTCTTTTTAGGTGTCTAATGTTTGTTTGCCTTCATGTGCACTCATGTATGTACATACATGCATATATGTATGTATGTATGCATTTATATGTGTACACATAAACATTGAAAAGAGAAATTATAGCAAGAGGTAGGCAAAGAGGATTTTTTTGGGTATATTGCTTAACAGGCTTAAAATTGAAAACATTGCCTATTTCTTCCTATTATTTATGATTTCATGGGCTTGGGTCCAAACATCATTCAAGGATGATATTGCTTCTGGTTAAAGAACGAATCCCCCCTTATGTGCTTCCACTACCAAGCTGAGGTAAGTCAATATATAATGGGTCAAGGTCTAAAATTCCATCCAATCCTGCAGAAACACCCTGAAAGGCTGGAAAAGCAAGAAAATATGTTTGGCACAAAGTGGATTTCTCTATGGAAGTTTGATATACTAGTCCTTTTTTGTGTAAAAACCTACATAACGCATACAATCCAGTATTTATTGAGCAAAATTAATTTGAGCAACAACAGAACATCTGTTAATTTCTAAGAATGAGAGACACTGATTGTGAGCTTGGCAATCAATGAGCTTTGATGTTGTGCTTGGAACCTGGACCTGGACCTCCTTCCATCACCATCAGGTGTGTTAGAATGAGTATGCAACTCAGCTGGACAGCTAAGTGACAACCAGTTTGGACAGCAAGTGGAAGTGTGTTTGTATATAATAGTGCTAAGATCAGGCAGCACAGCACAATGACAACAAACACAACTACAAATGAACACAGGAGTTGTGTGGGGACAAACCAACATGAGTGCAAATGTCAGACTATTAAAAACATAATATATTGTACATAATACATTCAAATACCAATACGTGACAATGTTACTTTGAGAATGGGACAAAGGCAATCAGGGGGGTCAAGAAGCAGATTGTAGTGAAAACCATCCATACATTTGTACTCAATATTTGTGGGAAAAAATGACAAATTAATGCTGAAGAAGTGCTAAACAACAGAAACTGTCCACAAACCAGGCACAAAAACATTGCAGCAACAGACGAAGCTAACAATAATGAAGATTACAAAAAGTCACATCAATCCATACCATCCAAGCAAACTTACTTAATTATTCCCCTCCCCAAAACCAGTCCACGTAAAATAATAATAATGAAAATGCATATGTATTTCTATACATTTAAATGTATTTTGACATATACACACACAATTGAAATCACTAAATTGATAAATGTATTATACCATCTTTGGCAACAATCCTTTTTGCAAATATTTGATTTCTCTGAAGCCAAACTAGAATGAAATTTGAATTAGATCCGAAATGCTTGGTCATATTTTTTTTTTACATTCATACTATTGTGTGATGATATATTATAAAGTGCTAATTAGTATGTACACAGGTTGATATGAATTAGGTAACAGTGTTGCAACCAAAAAAAAAGTATCAAAACAACAAATGTGCAACAAATGTTACAAGAAATGAAACAATTTTGTGAATGAGTATAATGTAACATAAAAAAGTAGCACTTACCCAAAAAGAGATGAAGCATTATAGATTCAACCTGACCTGTAATGGACTGTAGATGCGCACAGAACAGGGAGCAGGTGTGCGCTAATTAATTGCTATGACCTCACCATTGACAGAGCTTAACAAATTCTCCTGAATCCCGCAGCTGAAAACTAATCACCTTAATTGGCGTATTCTTGACCCCATTACTCATTTTCTTAAAGCAGGAATCCAGCTGGCAAGCGTACTAGGACTCAACTCTGCCCCTGGCTTGCGGAATTACGCCTCGTATATTGGCGCATATAAATGTGCAGCGAGTTTACACAAGCTCGCTTGATAAATCAGCCCCCATATTTCATTGGTACGACTCCCCTGAGTTCTCTGCTCTGTGTGTCCACCTAAATATCTGTAAAAAAATAACTATTAGGCTGTAATGCCTATAGCAGCCCCTTGTACTCATAGTCCAGCTTTGGGGACCAAGGACTTTATTGCATGAGATGAGAGAGATGAAGAGGGAAAAGGATGCAAAGGACTGAATTTTAGAAATTGAGGATGTTGTGTAGAAGAAACTTATGTGGAAGACCCTGATGGTGTGGCAGAGGAGGTACATAGTGGATGAGAGTGATGATCTCATATGGAATGAAATTAAGGGATAAATTGGAGGGGAGCAAACCATCAGAAAAAAAAGGCAGTAGAGAAATTATTACAGAACTGGAGAAGTAAAAAAGAGGATAATATTGAAGACGACACCATTAACGGACAGAAAAATCCCACAGTACAGCAGTGTAACAATGGTTTTTGGAAAGAGGACATAGACAACAAGGAGGATAGCAGAGGAGATGGTGCTTTATGAGGGACTAAAGTGGAATGCATACTGCAATAATTGTGGTTGGAAAGAATCTTTCACCATCCTTTCAACAACAAATGACTGCACGATGCATGAACGACAAGGTGGCACCCCGCTGCGCTCTCTCCCCTTCACTTGCATTCCAAATGGGCACTCTAAAAATGCCAGATTCTCGTCCGATATCAGCCCTGACCCGATTATTGGATGAGAACCATTGCACGTGTGTACGTAGCCTTCGGTCTGTTTATTTATCTACTGGAGACCGTATCATCATTGGTGAGATGCTCATAAGCTCTCTCCTCTGGGTGTCCACCTAAATATCTGTTACAAAAGATTTATTAACCCTTATTTGCCTGATAGCAACAAAAAGTTAAAAATTATATGTATACAGTATTAAAAAACATGATCTAAATATATAGAGGTATATAGCAAGCAGTATATAAGCAGTATATATGAGTATAAACAGCAATTTTTAACACCCTGCAGCATATTCATACTCCCTCTCTCACCTCTAACTTTTACTAATGCTGAATAGCTGAAAGACATTCTTTCTAAACTTTCTCCTCTCCACAACACATACTCTTATGATTTTATATAGAGTAAGGTAGGGAGCCTGTAACATTGAACAAACATTTGTGGTCACAATTATGCACCATTGTGTGCTTCATGGGAATGGGCCAAATCTATTGTAAATATGTGTCTGGTTCATGCATGCATAGTAATGAATGTGGCTTTACTGATTTTATCATATTTTGCTTTAACCCATAGCATCCAACCTAGAATCTGTTTTCAATGTTTTCATAGTCAGATTAATAAATTGTGATTTAGTGGGTTAAGGTTATTTAGAAGCTTTGACTATTGCTGTATCATTTCTTCCAATTAGGTAGACCAGAGGTCCAGATGTACCCTGGGTTTTTCTTTCTTTGGTATTAAAAAGAAATAGATTACTTTGGTTAGTTTGAATATGATACATTTTCAGATAAGTAAGTTCTAAAACACAGCCTTGAACTGTTTTTATATAAAGGTTAGGGAAAATGACTTTATTATGGTAGAAGCAGTAAAACAATTCCAAAAGCCACTAAGCATCCCCCTTAGAAAATGTAATCAGTAGTTTTATATAAAATGCATTGTCTGCATCCAAGTGATAAAGGAAAATATTTAGCAGCCTTGCAATGTCGGCAGCAGAAAAAGTAATTTAAAAAAAACTCAAATGTTCTAACGTATCTTACGGCTATGATTTTAAATTGTAGGTATGAGAAAATGTGACCATTATCATGACTCATAGCACAATTTTTTTTAACCTTTCTTCATAAATAAAGAAGAAAAAGATCACATAAAAATGAATGTATATGTTAACGTATGATAACGTATATAGCAAAACTTGTTTTCTTTTTTAAAAGAGTAAAGAATGGTCAAGGCTAAATTCAGATGGGTGGTGGAAACAGGTATTTTGTATTACACAGAATTACTGGTAAGTGATCAGAAGGGGATAATCAATGGCATAGAGTGATCAGAAGGGGAATTTGAATGGCACATGAGTGATCAGAAGGGGAATTTGAATGGCACATGAGTGATCAGAAGGGGAATATGAACGGCACATGAGTGATCAGAAGGGGACAATCAATGGAACATGAGTGATCATGAATAATAAATGTGTACTGTAGTCTTCTTCATGGAAAAATAAGACATCCCCTGAAAATAAGACCTAGGGCATATTTTGGCATTTCAAAAAATATAAGAGAGTGCCTTATAATCGGGGGAAACAGGGTACATTCTATTCTCCTTCTCTCTACCCCTTCTCCTTCTCCCTGCTCTCATTTCCTCTCTTTCTTTGGACCATGTTATCTTTCTTACCCCAGCCTCAATTTCTTTATACACTCTCTTCCTTCTTTCTCTCTCTCCTTTCTCTCTCCCATATCTTCCCCCTTTTTCTCTTCTCCATCCTTTTGTATTTTTCTTCCTCCCTCACTTTCTCCCCGTCGCCCCACCGTCTTTCCTTCTCTTTCGCCTTCCCAATTCTCTCTATCCACCTCTCTCTCTTCACTCTCTCTCTATTTTTTGCTAGGAAGGGGTAACACAAGCTAGCTGGCCTAGGGGAGCAACAATTATAAATCCGTCCCCGAGGATGGCGTATGGAAGGCTGGTTCACATGGTTCATTGCCTATGGATGGCATGGTTTACAGGTATGAAGAAGTGATAACTACACCCCAACCTCACAGTCCATCTACACTTACATTTTTGTTATCCTAACATTTGTTAGCCTAACATTTTTGTTATCATTTGATTTTTGCACTGTCATTTATTTTTTCCCGTCTAGGAGATGCAGAAAGGGGTTAAAGGAAATCTCTACAAAATGATAAAAAGTCACTGTTAGACAGTCGTCACCAATACAGGTGCCCACATTGGAAAATTACCCCTTCTCTAACTTTTGAAGAGCTAAATATGCAGGCTTCCATTTCTGTCCTCTCTTTCTGCTATTCTGCTAATGCTGTTTGGCTTCCCGTTTCATAATGACCCAGAATACCATGTGCAGCATGCTTGTTACAGGTCTGTGTATGTGAAAAACAGAAATCAGAGATATATGGACAACTATAATTTTCAGAACAAAGCTAGAAATAGCAGTCTACATATTTTTCTCCTAACAGATGTGCTTTAAAACTGGTGTCAGGAACAACATGCACTTGATTTAAGAGGGAACACAGCTGGAGGTAAAATTAATATGCAGATGCGTGAAGAGACATTTTTATAAAATTATCACATTTTCATAAAATATTGCAATTTTAACTATGTAAATAAATCAGTAGATGGAAGCATTTTTTCATTATGTATGCAAGCTTAAGTATGCTTTTCTGATATTCAAATATCACTGCAGCTTAGTAGTGCGGCAATAGATTTTCTAGAAATGCTGATTTTAGTACCCAGAACTTGAAAAATTGCACGGAGACAATGTCTACAGCTATACAATGAAATATTGTGTTACATTTCTGTGGACTAATGTACCCCTCTTTCTCTGAGTAAGAACAAAGTAAGAACATTAGGTTCCCATATAATATTCAATTTAGACCCTTAACCAGGTATAGAACCTGGGAGGACAGGACATAATTGGGGATGGGCAGCAAGCATGTGGCCTTCCCTGGTCCTGTCTATTTCAGGCTCCAAGCTTTCCTCAATGAACAGGGATGCAGTCTTATAGTTGAGGGACAGTGCTCCCCTGAATAGATGACAATTACTGAGGACATCTAGCAACAGGAGTGAAGGGGTAACCTATGCAGGTGCAGCTGATAAAAATCACTGTTTGCTCCTTATCAATAACCGTCTTACTTTTAGTACTTATCCTTGTTAGTCAAAAATAGGAAAGAAAAATTAAATTAAATTAAAAATTGGTAATAAAAAGTTTTTTGTTGCATTTGTAGATTTATGTGGAAGCCACGATGCCACTGCAAAATCTGGTACCTAACTCTAGCCTTACAGAACTCCCACCTTTGGACTTTATATACCAATAAATGAATTAAGAAAGGTATGACTGGAGGTAGCTCATTTACTTCTCGGGGGCCAAATAACATATGTTTGATCCTTAGCATTGTTATTGTGAAATTGCTTAAGGCAGCCCACTGATTTTCACAAAAATGGACATGCAACATTTTTCTAGTGCAGCACCCCACAATGCATGGTAGTACATTACTGTGTATTGTGGTGTTCTACGAAGCATGTGTGTTGGAACTGCACTGCCCTTATTCACTGGGGTGCCATTTAGATAAATGGATGAACACAGAGTGCACTGTGGTAAAGTGCACTAAATTGTGTTTCAGCCCCAAAGGTGACTTGTAGAGTGTGTTAAAATTATAGCAAAACTGTATGTTAGTTTATTGTTGTTGTTATGGTATTCAGTGAATGAAAGTTTAGCTGTTACACATCTATATAGTTGCTGGCATGTGAGGGCTATATATCATCCTAGTAGTAATACCAAGGGAATTACAAATGGGAGCACAGTACATGTGTTCTTGGAGCATGCATAAATGTGTTCCTCTGAACGTTTACCATGATTGATTCCCTGCTAGACATAATGTGATTTATTTAACTTTCTCATCTGATAAGTGGGATGTCATAGTAAAAAAATTATATATATATTGTATCCGGATCTGTAATTTATCTTCATAGTAAGTGTGCCATTTGTAATAATTTATCCCAATAGTGAGTGCATCATTGAGTAGTAGACTGCAGTCCTAAATCACATACACTGCATTAAGCTCCTCCACTGTCAGAGGCAGAGCAGCAAGATGCAGCATAAGCACAGAAAGTATGGCTATTGAAATACTTTCCATCTACAAAAACATATTATTACCAGTTATCACTGCATTTTACCAATGTTTTGCTGCTGTTTTAATAAAGATTGATAAAAAAGTAAAATAGATTGAAATGAGAGAAATGCTAGCAATAGTATATTAGAACAAGAAAATGGAAAGCAGCAATGTATTGTAGTAAAAGTTCTTAATGTCAAATTGGCCAAACTTAGAGCATGTTTATACATCTGTAGACCTTCCCTGTTGTCTTCTGATTGTGCCTTGCCTAACACTTTCAGGTGGCATTTTTACATTAAAAATAGGTTGTTTCTTCAGGCGCCCCAAACATACCATATAAACATCTCTAATATGTAAATGTTGACTTTGGCTGAGATGGTCAAAGGCTGGCCTCCCATATCCCTTAACTTTACTGAGAGTACACATCATGCGTTAAGAATAGGTAACTTTAGGACATGTTGGGGGTCGCTCAAATCTCTTGGAAAAATTCAAGACTGCACATTGGAGCAATCATTGATTAGTACTTCTGTGGTGGTGGAAGAAAGTTTTTTGGGAAAGGAAGTGGCAGTGCCAAGAGACATGGACAGTGGATTTAGATGAGAATATCTTGCTTGACAAGGTAAAGAAAATTTATTGGCATGCAGGATGGGTTAGAGGGGGGTGGCAGGTACAGATGGTGAACTAAAATTTAAAAATAAAGCACAAGTAATAGGAGATGTCTCTTTTGCAATATACTACATTTACCTCTTTGCAATTTAAGTAAACTCATCTTTCCTCACTATTGCCCCAGCCCTGCCACCATTTTCCTCTGGGTTTGAGTTGGATATTTTGATTGGCCAGGTCAAATTGAGTAAATGTAGACTGCATGTGCTTCCGGGGCTTTACCAGGATTCCCAGCAGCCAGGGGTAAACCATGGCACCTAGCATCAAACACTGAGCTATGCATGGGCAACTTAACTAACATTTAAGAAAAGATTAGGAGCAGGCAGGTAAGTTTCTTGCCTGTCCATTCTGCAGCAAACAATCTACCTGCTTGCAGTCTTTCATTCATAGTTACGCTTTAAAAATAAATTTGGCAAGGCATTTGCTTTAATTTTGAATGCCATTTCAGTAGTGGGAAACACATACATTTGAGCAGAATTTAAGTTTAAAAATGATGATAGAAGGGGGCAGACAGAACCTTTCTACAATTCTGCCATCCTAGGCCTCTCTTTTCATTTCAGAGCATTCTTAGGCTGGCTATGTACAGGTTGAAGTTAATAGGATGTATTGGAATTTTATTTTTACGGCTTCATTTTATTGGAGCAATCTATTTAATAGTTTCAAAAAATCGCCCAATAATTGATTTTTTTCATTTTAAATTTGGTCAGTCAGTGATCTATATTAGGTGTAAAATCTTAAATTGAACAGATCAGAAAACTTCTATAGAATGTACAAGTATCCAACAACAAGTTTTTTAGACTGAGCAAAGAGCAAGTCCTTATAAGCTTAATGCTTAATAATGGAGACCCTGATCGATTGAACAGTAGACAATTATATCAACCAAGTCATTCAAATTAAAAATCAAACAAATTTAAATCGATTCTTGCAAGGCTAGCTTTAGAAGGAGCTTTACGAAGGTAACACTCTCAGGTAGGGAGGTCTTAATTTTAGAACCTCAATGAATGTCAAATAAATATAAGAAATTGCCACAGATTGCATTCTATATGGACTCCTTGTAACCTCTGTTTCACCCCTCATCCTGCATCCAATACAGGAGCATTGCTAATAAAGTTATTTCATTCTTCAGCAGCCAAGTGCTCTGTGCCTTTTTATCTTTCATCTTTTACAAGCCGAAATGCACATTTTACATATTCAGCAATGATTTCCAGATGGTGTGTATTGCAATATATTATACATTATTTGTTTTTATTTTAAACATCGAGGATTAGATTCTTGGCATACAAATCTTTTTCTATTTTCCACATTTTTCCTATCCTTGTAACAAACGTTATTGCAAGCCTTTGGAATTTAATGGGGTGGTTAATAAATTTCCTTCAGGGTTAAAAGTACAAAATATCTGCAGTCCATGGAAACTTGTATACTATATTCCACGAAAGCCAGAAGGAATGTCTTTGATGATATAAAATTTTGGCTATAGATACTAAATACTCTCAAAAAGACATAGGTTGCTGCTTACTGCAGTGCTTTATACACACAAGTGGTACATGTAGGAACCTATGTTACACCAATGTAAACCAAGCCCTTGCAACTGCAATCATTACAGTAAATTGTACTTGTGTGCACTGAGCTTCCTAATACATCTTCTACCTAATACTCCAGGGAGTACATAATGGGCATTTAATAATGATATGAAGATGAATTGTATTAAATATATCAATATAGCTACTAACATAGCCTATGGGGCTTTATGGAAATTGCTAAATTAATAATGATTAGGAGAGTACAACAAACAATTTAATAAACAGTAGGAAAATGCTGTGTTCAGGGGTATGCAGTCTACAGGAACCAGGCACATTGGAATATAAAACACACAAATGTCAGTAAAAAGAACCAGATCCTTATCTAGATCCTGAACAAAGACAGAAATGAACTGCTGATGAATTAGAGCTGGATTAAAGGGACATGGGGCCCTAAGTGGGATAACAAGTAAAGGCTTTCTAAACCAAGCTCAAAACATATCAAATCCGGAGCTAGCTGTATTGCAATCTTGTTCTGTGGCTGAAATTTCCTATACTGTCTATATTACTCACTGATGTCCTCATAGATAAACATTATCTCTTCTACTGTCTGTATCTCATATAGTTACATTGTAGGTCAAGTTGAAAAAAGACAAAAGTCCATCGAGTTCAACCACTAGGGAAATAAACATGCTACAAACCAGCATATCCCAGAGAAAACCATATATGCACAAAGGAAGGCAAAAAACCTCATAAAAGTTGGTTCAATTTATTACAAGGGGGGGAAAAATCCCTCCCGATCCTGTGAGGCAGTAATGTAATACCCAGTTATGTGCTGCTAGAAAAGTATTCAGCTTTTTCTAAAAACAAGCTATAGAACGTGCTAAAACTACTTCCTGAGGGAGCCTATTCCACATTTTACCAACCTTATTGTGAAGAATCCCTTCTGTATGCAGAGAAAAAACTTCTTCTCCTCCAGATACAAAGAATACCCAAAGTGAAATAATCAGGAAAAGAGTTGTGTATATATTTATACAGGGTGATCATATCCCCCTTATACGTGTCTTCTCAAGGGAGAATAGATTCAGTTCAGCTAATCTCTCCTCATAGCTGAGCTCCTCCATTCCTTTTATTAGTTTAGTTACCCTTCTCTGCACTCTCTCCAATTCCACAATGTCTTTTTTGTGAACTGGTGCCCAAAACTGGACTGCATATTCCAGATGTGGTCTGACCAATGCTTTGTACAGGGACAGGATAATGTCTCCATCACTGCTGTCTATTCCTCTAAGTGATTATTTTAAAATCAGCAGTGCCACCCCAATCCATATTGCCTGAGATAAAAGCTTCTTTTGGCCTCATGGCCAGGCTAGCCCTGTTTAGTACTCACTTATATCCTAATAGAGTATTATCTTCACTGTCTTCTGGATCACTTGTTTTCATGTTGTAAGAAGTGAGTCTGATGTCCAGAAGCTAGCCAGGGTATATTGTTATTACTGAAAGTACCCCTGTTGATGTTTAGCCACTCATTATAAACAGGGACAGCCAATAGCAGGAATGTTCCATATACAATTTTTAGAGTTGTCTGCATAGGTGGTTGATCAACCTCTGTGGACCAAAACCTGATAAACTATGAACATCTGCAGTTTTCACCTAATATTTAATTCTGCCCTGAATTGGATTCTGATTTCCATAAAAGTTGATAACAAAGCAAAAGAGTATAATTGGGAGGAGGGAGGTCTACCAATGAGGGTTCATGGATAGGGATGAGCAAGTGAGTTTTTAAAACTCGATCTTGCAGCAAATTCGGCCGTTCTCACTTACCGAATTTTAAGTGAGAACGGCCGCTGTAAATGCGCCGATCGAGATTAAATTCTGTAGCTGTCTAAAACAAACTCTTCTAGCATTGGTCGTCTTATCGACTATAGCCAGCTCTCATTGTAAGCAACTCTATACATATAGTCCTACCATCATACAAATATTTGAATATTATAAATTACTTTCTGATTTGTACTTTCAGAGAATCTATTTGAATCTGTAGGGATGCTCTGATTCAGCTGTCACCTAATAAATCTGTACAACATTATTAAATATGTAAGTGAATGCACTTGATTTACTATTGAAAATTATGTTTATTATTTTTTTCTCTGCTTTTCCCTATGTAAATATGTACATATGTGATAATGACTTACCCTTTGGTTTAGATATACCCTTGATCTCAATGTTCCCTGAGGAAGCCAAGGGGCGAAACGCGTTGTGTTCTTGAGATTCTGTTTGTCAAACACACAACTTGCACAACTTTGAACCATACAGTAGTACAGTTGACCTATGTTGGAAATAGGATTCAATCTCTGTATGAATAAATAATACCTTTTTATAAAATAGCATTGCCAGTAAAAGCCTGCTCATTCCCTCACTCTGCCTCCACAAAGAGTATAATGAAAATCAGGAGGCTGTTATGGTAGACAAAAGCCAGTGAAACCTAAAATATATATCATAACAGAAAACAGCCCGCCATTGTGTCCTGCATTTGTTGGTTTCCTAAATGTTATGCTGAACTCCTGTCCAAAAATACATTCATTTACGGAACCGGAACAAATATGCAAATGGGCAGCGTAAAAAATGTAAGAAATCCTCATCTGCCTCATAGCATATTTGGATTTTTTTTGTATTGAATACAGTATGAAAAACATAAAACCCATTGGGGATTTTTTGCCCTATCTGTCTCAGTGGGGATTTTCCTTGACTTACTGCTGCTAGGACAAACAGGAAGTAAGGAAATATCCTAGAAGTAAGGGAAGTTGTAGTTTTCTGGTAATACTGGTTGTGAAGCTATAGGGGTATGGTAGCCATGTATTTTTAATGGCACCCTTGGAATCATGTGACCTCAAGTCCTATCTAGAAGAATGTCAAGCTTTCAGAAACAATTCTGTATTGTATTGCTGACAGATTTCAGTCTGTGTGACTTCTGCATAGTTGCAATGATTCTTGGGTAGTACTGGAAATTCACTGATTGACTGGAGTTTCAATTTAATTATTATCCCTTTAACAAAAGGTGCAATAAGAAGCTAAATATTGAATTTTCTACAAAGGAAAGGGCAAATGCTGGTATTTCTGCAAATTAAAGGCTTGTGGCTGATTTTTGAACTCTCAGCAGGAACATTTTAGTTTGCGGTTGGGCTAAAGAAACCTGCTTTTCTTTCACTTCAAATTAGTTGCTTGCGGTAAAATCATAATATCATGTTTTCCCACACATTTATTATGAACAAAAAACAATGAATCTGTGTTTAGGGCTGGTGATGAAACAACCTCTAATGTTTGTAAGGTCTTTAAAAAGAACTAAACTAAATTTGAAATGGAACAGAAAACAAAACTTTTTTTATTCTTGGACTGTAGAATATTGGAACCTCAGTCAGGAATATTTGCTAACTGTATTCACTTGTTCTGGCAAACCTTTTACACAAGAATGGGAAATGATTGAAGGACTCCCAACAAACATATACATACATTCTAAATCCTCCCCACTCTTTACCTCAAAGTCCCCAACCATTACTAGGACCGGGAGGGAAGTTCATAGGTAGAGACAACAAAAAAACCTGACACAGATTCCTTCCTGCTACAAATCTACATAAAAAGGTATTGGAGATAGTGGTGGTCCAGAATATTAAAAGGTTTGTGCCTAATGCACACTTAAGCCCTGTACATGTGCCAGATTTTTGTCACTGAAAATGATCCTTCATGATCGTTTCCACTGATGGATGGACAAACCAGTGCTGTACACAAAATCATGTGTGTGTACAAACAAGTGGAATCCCAATGGATTTTGCTGCATTTATTGATCTGTCGGTCGTTTATTGATCCATCAAGACAGATTGATAAATGACCTTGGGGGATTGATGTACACATGCGATATGAGATGATCACAATGGTTCCTCTTGGATGATAATAATTTAGAGTGTGTACATAGCTCTAGCCATTGATGGAATTGTTGGTTATTAAAATAGTCATATGGCAGCCAGGGCATCCAACTATCATCCATTGTCCCTGATTTTATCCTTTTTGACAATAATCCATTTCTGTGAGTTGTATATTATATATAATGTATATTCAATGTATATTTTAAGCCATAATTGTAGTTGTAGGAGCTGGGCTAACATACAAGACCCATGTTACTCTGTGTGCTGGTCGTGCCATATATATTATATACTGGTCATATATAAAGTATGTACAGGTTTTTAATGGAGACTCTGGACTGGCTTTTGTTGTGAGTACACTGTTGTCTAGCTATGGTGTCTTTTAGGTTCATTAATGTCTGGATCGGGCCATTATAATAATAATAATCATCGCCTCTAAGCCTTACTCCCTTATTAGCTCCTATAGAATCAATAGGTACTGTATATGGCTGGGTACAACAACTTGCACTGTTACCATTGGTGTGCGGCCTAAATGCAGCCTCTGTATTATAAAAAACTGACTTGAGGGCCACATGCGAATTGGGGGGAGTAATGTTCCTTAATGGCGTGTATCTAACAATTAGCTATGAATTTTGATTGGATTCATTCTTTAAGCTAGGTTTACTTTGTTGTGGTGTGCTAACCCACACAAGAGCAGTGAGCTTAAATCAATATGGGAAAATGATTTATGCAATCATGTTGATTATTGTAAATAATGCTTTTGAAGTTGAACTTTACAGAGTAAACAACACATTGCATAACTGTGCATCTATCCACACAGCAAGGACCTGCCATGCATATTATTTACCTGTTAACATATTAAGGTCACACAATTGCTCATCAGCTGCTTCCTGTACCTGCAAGTCCTTTATCCACATGTAGACATATGACGTTGATTTGCTATAGATCAGGGTGTCAAACTCAAATACACAGAGTGCCAAAATTAAAAATTAAAAACAAAGTCGCGGACAAAACTTGAAATTTATTGAAAAAATTGAGGACATTTTTCCTTTCCATTAGATATAAAATATTTTCATATGGGAACAAAGAGGTTTTGCTTCACATACAATCTGGAACAAGCTAATAATAGAAAGAGGCATAAAGTTTTTTTTTTAACTTCCCTAGCGGTTCATTTCTTTCCGGTTTTATATATCTAAAAGCAGTACATTGTTTTTCATGAAAAATTATTTTAATAGTATAACAGTATAATATAATAGTATGAGTATATTAAAGTTTGAAACACAAAATCATGTAAAAATAATAAATCGAATGAATTAAAAAATCTTTATATTTAAAAAAAAAAAAGTTTTTTTTTTTTTTTTAAATACATATTATACGCATACTAATATATATACTGTAAAATAAATGTTCCTGAAAACAATGTACTTCTTTTACACATATAAATCCAATGTATTGCATTCAATACAGGTATTTTGTATTGAATGCAATACAAATGGATTTTGAATTTCCCGCCCCGCCGGCAATGTACACACGCACCAACGTCACTTGGAACTCCCCGGTGACTCATTGGATGCAGAAGTGCTGGAAATGCCAGACACGGCTAACGCAAAGCTAAATCTTATAAATGGCCTGCTGGTGAAACTCCCTCTTCATTGAAATAGCACCACTACTAAAATTCCTGGCATTATTTGCATCTATAAAACAGTCCAATGCGGGGCCACACATAGGCAGAGAGCCCGCGAGTGATGATAGTAGTAGCAGCGCTATTTCAGCGGGCTAGCTACAGTTCATGTTTAGGATTCCTTTGGGGGCCAAAAAAGGACGTTGGGGGCTAGATTTGGCTCCCAGGCCATAGTTTGGCACCCCTGCTATAGATTGTTCACATAGTGAATGATCCCTTTGTAAGAGATATGTCATTTTTTTAGTTAGTAAAGGAGCTGACTTCAACCAGCCAATCATGTGTAAAGAGAGTGATCAGTATTTTATCTTTAGATCTTCTGCATACGATTGATTTTTCTTTACAAAGTAAATTTTCACTACTTTCCATTAACCCTTGTAAGATTAAAATTTACTTGGTACGAGTGACCAGTCTAACTCCTTTAGTAAATCAGCCCCATGGTCTCCATTGTAAAAAGAAGATGCTGAGAAATGCAGTCTGATAGCTATTGTTCTTCCTACTTTTGGTTATATCTGGGTTCCACCAACTTAATTCAGAGATGGAGAAAAAATAGCTCTAATGCAGTTTACATGCATATGTGTCCCTTGAAACAGATATACTGTCCACCACTTTGCTTCAATACACTGCTTATATTCACTAATCAACCATTAAGACTGTAAGAATTTGCCTTGTTCAATTTTGGGTTTAGTTGGGCTCTTTGAAAATCAGCAATCACACAGGTCTTTCCTGCAAAAAGGTACAGAAAGGTCCCTTCTGCAATAAAAAATACTGACCTGCGTGTTTGCTGCATTCTGCTAGGAATGTGCCGAATTCTGGCATCCCCTGGGGCTGCATGGACTGATGAACTTCCACGCACATGCATGGTCAATGATCAGCATCCTGAAGGAGAAGAAGATGGTGGTGCTCGTATTGGAATGGGGACAGGTAAAAATAAAAAACTGTGATCAGGAAGGTATGTGTATTTTATTACAAAAAGAATATCACCTTCTGCAAAAAAGGACCTACCTAGTGACAATTTTATTTTTTTTTACCTTGTTTTAAAAAGTCTTTTTTTGGCGGGTATGTGTGTTGCCAAATATTAGGGTAAGATGATACGGTAAACGATACGGCCAGATGCAATGTGGTGCCATTAAGAATGTTTTATGCCAATGTGTATAAGGTGAATTTGTAAATGATTTAATGAGGAAATCGTTGTATTTCTTGGATTTTTTTAATGCACATTTATTTTGTTGTCCTCAGGTGTCTTTATAAACAAGAGCGTTTTTTTATATTCCACTTTTCTGCATTCTAGAGTCCGTTTATACCTTATTCTTTTTCAAGTTGTTAAATGAAATTCGATAAGACTTTATGTGTAGGAGCCTATCAGAATTTTTTCTCTCTGTCTTTTCCCCCTCGTCTTTTCTACAGCTGTAGCAGTATCTCATTAATTTCTCTGGCACCGTCATAGAGGATGCTGGAGAGTGCCACACTAGAGATGGCACCAAAGAGTGAATATGTATTAAAATTAAATCTGGATTTGTTCCTTCATAATCTCTGTGCAAACTGCATGAAAATTCTTTACAACTTGAAAGCTGGACCAGCATCAGGTTTATGTTGGTGATTTTATTTTCCTATTTCTTTGCAATAAAACAGCTGGTGAAGCTAATGGCACTGTTCGACTGACTCTGTTTTGAAAATTTCATGCAACATCCAAAGATTACTGGGGTGTGAAAACCTATTTTTGCAATCTGGATGTATGTTGTGCATTGAGGGACATAACTGTAGACATCCAAATCCCAAGAACCGCTTTAAAGAGTCAGAAAAGGCAATGTTGTGTGCAAAAGAATAGCAAGCAGCTAGAGAGTGTGAAAACAGAGGAGCCGCTTCTGATGCCAGTTGTCTGTGCCAGCCAAGGATTCCTGGGTCACAACACAATAGCAATGTAATTGCATTATATGTTGTTTTTCTCTCATTTATGTTAGATCCCTGGTGTTCATTTCCATATAGAAATAATCCATTATAATTAACCGTGGCTTGCTTCTTCATAATTAAATTGGCAAAGTCAATATAATTATGTTTGTTTGATGCCACTGAAATGTTACACTTGTTATTCTTATTGTAACAAATGAGAAACTCTGGATTTGTAGAACATTGACTCTATGTGTAGTAATGGGGCATGAATTGTGGTGCTGCAAAGGATCATTTATCTTGGCCTTCTGACTGCCTAAACCTCCATGGAAATCCCAGTGGTAATTTCTCTCTGGCTTTAGTGCCAAGACGTTTGGAGTGTTAGGGTGGACTGGGACAATTACTGCTTATATATAGCCATGGGAAAATCCAGTGGCCTACAGACCATGGAAAGAGGTGGAAGGATTAGTACTAGCTCAGTTTCCTTAGTGGCTTTTGCTAAATGCACATGCAGCTTGCAGCACAGGCTTCTACAGCTACAACACAGGACGCATGCTTGTGAATCGTCCATATAGCTAAATCATGATATGTAACGATACTGCAATGTCTGTGAACATTTTATAAATTACAGGCAATAGGAGTTCCCCTAGGTTGTTTTTCTTGCAGCATTTAGTGGGTTCCCATTATGCAGAAAGGCAAAGCAAAAACAAAGCAAAGTATGGGTCCAATTTTTTCAAATGTATTTTTGAAACAAGCAGGTAAAACTGCTGCCGGTATTTTCCCATTGCTGTCTTTCTAGGGAGATGTTCATTAACCTATTGCCCCGTCCTCAACAGAAAGTGAGCAGAATGTATTTCCAATGTGAGAACAAATAAATCTTAGACAGTTCTTTCAAAAACAACTGTATCCTTTGAAAAAAAAAGAATTTCTTTTTCTGTTCCTGTGACAACTTAGAATTTTGTGTTTACCTTCACTTAAATTTTTATGACTGTGATTAGGACAATTAGAGAAAGCGAATCTCCCTGACAGGGAAATAGACAACTATAAAAACATGCCAATAGTTATAATCCCTCACCACTCAATTCAAATTCAAATTCAAAATAAAAATGTTACCTTTATTTATAATTTAGAAAGATAATATTTATAATAGTAATAATTCATACAAAATGTATTTTTCAACAATAAAGAATACCTTCCAGAATTGATTGAAATTATTTTACTTATTAATTCCTGTATTCTACTTTTCATTTTCTTCTAGATTAGGGGGTGTCAAACCCCGGCCCGGGGGCCAAATCTGGCCCGCAACGGCCTTTTTTTTTGCCCCCAATGGAATCATAATCATGAATTGCAGCTGGCCTGCCGCTGCATTGAAATAGCGCCACTACTACAATTCCCGGCATCACTCGTCTATAGACCAGCGGCCTCTCTGCCTATGCGTGGCCCCACATCAAACTGTTTTATAGAAGCAGGGAATTGTAGTAGCAGTGCTATTTCATTGAAGAGGGAGTTCTAGCCACTCATAACATTAGGCCCCGCATTGGACTGTTTTCTTGATGCAGAGAATTGTAGCGGTGCTATTTCAGTTTCAAGTTTGGCCCGCGACTTTGTCCAAGTTTATTATATTTGACCCACTGTGTATTTGAGTTTGACACCCCTGGTCTAGATGTCCTCAAAATCCCCCAGTCTTCAGTGTTCCAGAAGGCAAATCAAGTAATCCATAGAAATCCATCAAATTTATCTAACCTGTTTAAATACATTAAACTAGAAGATCATTAACCTATATGGGTTAATGCATCAGCAGTACCCTTTGCACTGCCTTCATTTAATGAAAATGAAAGAAAGTAAAATAAATAAGTAATAAATAAATAATATTTAATAAAAAAATAGAATGATTTTCCATCCTTAAAAAAATCATTATACAGTAGATTGAGAAGCTTGCATGCAGGTAAATTCAATCAGATGGATCGTGCAAATGTGGAACTCTAATGGTATCCTAATGGATTGTTAGGGAAAGCTCCCAGGTGAATTTTGCTGTTCTACACGCACCTAAAACATTGGGGACTAGACATCTGTTACCTTTATACATCTGTTATCTATACCTTTATGCAAATCTCACTCCTCCAACTACAAGACAGCTTCACTTTGCAAAATTTACTTTAAAGCTGTGGATTTAATGTGAAATTATCCAAAAATAAAAAATGCTGTAGTTAGGCTTTAATGGCAATTTAACCCTACAACCCCTTGCCTTGGTTAGCTTAATATTATTTATGCATTCAGTGTGCATTTCTTGTGTATTTATTCATAAATCTTCATGGAAAGTTACAGCAGCATAGGAATACATGAGTGTAAATATGTGTATGGGTGTGTGGTGACGCTTGATGGATGTGACGTCCCCCAATTTAGTTACAATGCAAAATATACCATTACATACATTCTAATATGGTCATATGTACAGAAATGGATAACAAAGACCACATGATAACACAACTCATAAATATTTGTTCCAGCCTTCATAGCAGTCTCAAACTCCAAAATAGCATTAACTTTTTAAAGTAAGATAGATAAAACGACATATATTCTACCCTTCACCTTCAGTTACATACAAAAGCATGATATCATAAAAATGATAGGTTTCTAACACTTATAGGTAGTAGGGCATGGGACCCAACAAAGAAGTATACCAATGAAGGTTATGGTAATAGGGGATAAGCAAGCAAAAAGTCCTTCAGAGAACCAGTGTGTAGTCCTGTAGAAGCTCAGATCACAAGGTATTCAGATATTATTTTATCATATAGCACAAAAATAGGGTTTTTTCCTTTTTTAGGATAGTATGGCAATACTATAGGTTCCATGTCCTCCTCTATTGAAGCCACGGTTTCCATCCCTTTTTCCAATTCACCAATGATGGTCACAATTAGGTTGTATGTGTACTATATACCAGTCGTCCTAGATGTAGTTTATTGGGGTGAAAAGTAATGATGTAGATGGCTTCTCCCACTGTCCTAAAATAAGGAATAATACTTAACTTTATGGATTTGTGGTGGAAAGGATGTGAATACCTTCTGTTCTAAAAAAGACTCTACTGTAATATTTTGATTAAAAACTATTTTTTGCTCTCTAAAGACAGATACAGGTATTCTGCAAAAAAAAAAAAAAAGACATTATACTTTCCGAGAATGATATTAACAATAAAATAGTTGGTGACTGAGATAACAAAGATGAATTCTTTGTGGTTATTCTTGGTGTCACCCTTACTAAATTCAAATTCCGGTTTGCACACCTTCTGCTACATGAAAACTGCTGATCCTGTCCAAGCAAATCTAATGAGATAATCAAGAACAGCAGCACACAGTGTCTATTAGATGTTTAATTTCTTTGCTGTACTCCCACACATCCTCCGCTAACACTTCTGTATTCTGCATTGTATCAAAATATTTCGCCAGCCCTGTCTTTGTAAATACCCAATTATCTTTGCAAATGTGTTTCCATTTTATGAGCGGTTTCTGCCGCCCCCTCATCATTTCAGAAATGGCAAATTACCTGTGAGCTTGTGGGGGTAATCCTTTCAAATTAATTAAGAAATGCAACTAGTTATATAATGCTAGGATTTATTGAAAAGAAAGTAGCACATTATTGAATTGTGTACACTTTAGGTAAGTTATTTGTAAGCTTTGACTGCTTTATGTTGTCTTTACTTAAAACATTAGTGATTACATTAGTGATGTCCCTACTGTGATTCCCGCTGTCCTTGCTGGAGTCTCTGACATGAGGAAGCAAAGCCCTGCTGATACAGAAATAGCCATCTTCACACAAGAAAATATAATCTGCAGAGACTACAGACAATATCTGTGACTTTGCTTACTACAATATCTAGTACTTTGCCTACTGCCTGCTTTATTCTGAGTCCAGGTATCTTAAAAACACATAAACCTTAAAAATTATATTAGAATAAACCTAAAACCATTACATTTAGCCTTTATAATAATACATAAATTCATAAATTAAAGAACCAAATGTAGGACATTTTTTTCTCATGAACTCATTTTATCCTAAAACCTTAATAGTAAAGAAAAAGTATGGCTGAAGTGCACACAATAGAGCAGAACTATAACTAAAACATATGAGTACATATTAACACTGTATATGTGAAACATAAAAATACAAGGTACCTGTGCTTAGTTATGTTTGTCTCTCTTTGTTAAAGTAAGTCATTTAAAAAACAAGTCATTTTTATTGTAAAGATTAACTTATACAGGTAGTCCCCAGGTTAAGGACATCTGACATAGGGACGACTCCTAGATACGAACGGGACTTCCCTGCTTCCTTGTGTGCAGGACGGAGGCTTGAAGGGGTGAGGGAGAGCGGTTTGCATTGATTGCAGAAGAATTCTTTTGCCAAACACAGCTGAGGTTGTGGGTGATCTTAAGAGTGGAGCTGCTCTGTAACATCTTGTAACTCTTTAATGACCTTTTTGCATATCAAAGCACAGCTTGCTCCAGAAGTTAATGAATGTCTAGGCTTCGTAAAGTTTTTTTGTTTTTTTTTGCTTTGTTTGTGATTAGCTCACAGTGAGGATTTTATACAGTAACTGGCACCACGCTGCCTAATAATATGTTGAGACAAACATCTGTCCTTATTGCAATAATTAAAATAATGTACCTATTCCGACTTACATACAAATTCAACTTAAGTACAAAATTACAGTCCCTATCTTGTATGCAACCCGCAGACTACCTGTAGCTGGAAAAACCTGATAAAGCCCCTGGAAATATAATTACTGTAAATTATTTGTATTTCCTAAGTGATCCTCAATGAAGACATGTCCCCAATATAACAAATGAAATTTATTCTTTTTTCATAATAAAGGTAAATTAAAGCAGGGGTTAAATGTTTTATTTTTCACTTGCAAAATGTTCCCAAAGCATCCTATAGCCTTTTATAGGGTCACCAAATCACCAAAAGAAAAAAAAATACTTTTGCTGAAAAAGGTTAAATTATTGGTTGGAAAACAGACCCCGAGAATTTTCAAGAAAACCCCTGTATTTCAAAGTGGTCCTCTATGAAAACATGCACCAAATGAAACAAAAAGCATGTCATTTTTTATGTGTAAAAGTAAATATTAGCAGGGGTTAAATATTTTATTTTCACTTGAGAAATGTTCCCACAGAACCCTAAAGTATTTTAATGAGTCACAGTAGCAAAAAAAAACAAAAAACAGAGGGACTGATCAATGGGCTTAATATATAGTTTGTTACTTAATTATCCAGGTATGTCTTTTGTTTGCGGTATGTTTATAGTCTTGCTCCATGGACAAATAAATAGCAATACAAAAGATAAAATACTGGACTGGAGAAAATGTTTTTCCAGGTCCTTGGTCTTGTGATTTGTTCTGATGGGGAAGGTCAGCCAGTCTGACCTCCAATTATACCTTTAATAGAGACCTAGACATTTAGTGGCATGACTTTTGAAGCAGAAGATGATAACAGGGATTTTGCTCAGGTAATCATGGTAAAAAAAGACCATTTGCCTAAAGTTTACTAAGAGAGAATCTAACAATGTACTGCTCCTTAAGAAACTCTGTCACCCTGTTATACTTTATTTCTTTTAATAATGTATAAAAAATAAAATATACTTTTGTGCTAACATTTTTTGATTTTCTGCTTTCTTTGTTTACAACCCAAAAAAGAAGTAAAAACTAAGCCAAGAGAGGGTATTTTTTGACAAAAATATATTGAAATAAATTAGCATTCACAGCTTTGGTGATGACAATAATTTCTGTAATACAAATTTAGTTAGTGTAGTCCCAACCCCTTTATTTGCTGTTGTTGTTTTTTTTTGGGACAATAAATGAACCACCTGAGCGTTACACTGATTTCTAGATTTCTGTTCCAAAAGCGTCACAGGTTTTCATGAATTTTTTTTTTTTTAAATTGTAGACCTGTAACTTACAGAAATATGTCCGAATAGGGTTCTAGTAGATATCATGAATATAAAAAATG
>NC_092862.1:22872281-22907796 GCF_032062135.1 Pyxicephalus adspersus
GACTCGGGAGAGGCTTCCTCTGTTGTGTGGCTAGGTTGGAGTCAGGACTCGGGAGATGCTTCCTCTGTTGTATGGGTAGGTTGGATTCAGGACTCGGGAGATGCTCCCTCTGTTGTGTGGCTAGGTTGGATTCAGGACACGGGAGATGCTTCCTCTGTTGTGTGGCTAGGTTGGAGTCAGGAGTAAGGAGAGTAATGCTCCTGTTTTGTAGCTAGGTTGGAGTCAGAACTTAGTAGGTGCTCCCTCTGCAGTATAGTTAAATTGGAGTCAATATTTCGGATTCATTGCTGCTTTTCTCCCTTTTCTGTGTGGCTGTGTTGGACTCTGAAGCACCTTACTTGTATGGCCGTCAGAAGTTAGGACTCAGAAGCTGCTTCCTCCTCTGTGTTGATGCCTGAACAAGTCTGGGACCACAAAAGAGAATGAGAAAAGTCAATTGAGCTGTGCGTGTGTGCAGAATATTCTACTGCTATAGCCTAACTCAGGAATTTAGCAGTCAAGAATAATTAGAGAGCCGCAGTACTCTCAGCCACTCGGGGACTTCTGTGCACTGGTCACATGATTGATAGGAGCACTCTGATTCACTGGCAGCAAAATCTATAAAAAAAGTGCCAGAATTTTCTTTGGCTTGTCTTTGCAGAACTAAACTACCTGGCCTATCAGGAAAAATACCAGGAGGTGGCAAGCTTACCTGCATCTCTGCAGATGTATGGCCCCATTATTGACTAAGAGTAATTTTTAATACCATTAAATACAACATTTCTTGAAGAGAAGTAATACTTTTTTCTTTTCATCAAAGTAAGCATTTTTACCAAGGTTCAGGAAGATAATTCCATTTCATTATTTTCATTCGTTACAAGAAATACAAAACATAGTATTAAACTTTCATCATCTAAGATAAGGTCATATAATAAAAAGATATGAAAAAAAAAGTTGCCTCCGCGTTTAGCTTTTGTTTCAGTCCTGCTCCGCTCTTTGCTCCTGGCTTCCAGCTCACAACAGCTAATTCAATTACTGTGTCAGTCTCTCTACATCACAGCTAATAACAGAATCCACACAATCCACACAAAAGATCAGCCATGGCTGGCTAGAGCACAGTAATAAACATCCGTCAATATTTAGACACAGATTAGACTGATTCAAGATGTTCTAAACATCGAGAACACAGTAATGAGAATGTCAGCTGAATTCATTTCATCGAAAAGGAAAAAACAAAAAAAAAAAGTTCTTTTTTATTTTCAAATTAAATTGCTGTTAGACAACTTTTCAATACCTGGAAGTGAGTTTGTAAAGCTTTGAACCTTGCCATACATTCAGGTGAAGGTAACCGTCAGCTCACATAAACATTCTGCATTGAAATGAACTAAGGGATCATTCACACTGACGAATTATAGTAATGACCGTAATTTTACCCTGTAATACTGCAACCCAGCTTTCAGTGTTTCATGATCCCACTCATTATAAAACACACCTCATGCCATTACTACAGTTGTGGGCAAGACTTTTGGGTCTCCAAGACTTTTGTAGAGTTGCCCCGACTCCCTGCAATGGTCATTCTCATCCTATTCGGCTTGCTCCTACTTTCTGCCCATTTAAAAGAGTGCTTAAAACCAATCTTTGCATACTTGACTACCCGTCTTCTTCTGTCTCTTAAACCCTCAATACTTCCGACCACTCCATATCCCTCTCCTATTGTGTGCTACTTCCTCCACCTATTAGACTGTAAGCTCTTCGGGGCGGGGGCTTCTCCTCCTGTGTCACTGTCTGTAGCTGTCTGTCATTTGCTACCCCTATTTAATGTACAGCGCTGCGTAATATGTTGGCGTTATATAAATAGTGTTAAATAATATTAATATTACACTGCAGTTTTACTTTGTTGGAAAAATGTGGTCATGCTTGGTTTTCTTTGCTGTGGTAAATTGCATTGCAAGCCTATTAAAAAAGAACAAAGTGAAACTATAAATAAATCCTAATGATATTTTTTTTAACTTTTGCATTTGAGTTAAAACTCTTACCAGTTATTTTTATTGCTGTATGTGTAGCATTGATGACCTTCACTTCCAGTACCAAGTTAAAGAAAAGCTTAGAAATTGAAAGTTTGCCCTATAACCAATTGAAACATCTATCCCGGAACAAATATCCTATCAAAAGATTTCATCTTACCTTTTATTCCTTTTTCGTTAGTAAGAGTCAATACAAATAGTGGGTTGAATCTCTCCAATAGAAACACAGATAACAATAAAACTTTGACAAAAAAATCAAAATGCTTATGTTATTATCAAAAACTAAAAAAAGTTTTGCCTTGAGATTTACTATATATAGGGCTTTACTAATGGTGCTTAGCTGCTCACTTACCAATGTGAATTATCACATTGCAAAGGGTATTTCACTTGGTGAATGCAATGACATTTTTCATTTGCAAATAATACCCAATTGCATGCAAGGAAACCTAAAAAAACTGGATTTTTCGTGCACATGATCGGACGGTTGAAGTCAGCAGAGGGTCATCTCATTTACTAAGCTAAGTGAAATATCCAATGCAAGAAGATAATTCACTTTGCTATGTGAACCGTCGAAATTTAAATAGTGAATCAACCCATTAAGTGTCTCCAAAACAACAGAACAAAATAAATAATTGGTTAACTGTCAAGTGCTTTTTTCCCATTTATGTCTTTTTATATTAGCATTTTAAAATAGCAAATTGAATATTTAGAGACTGGATTATCGGTTAACTGCAAAATACCACCCTTTAACAGTCAAATATAACCATTTTACAGAGGTTTGTGTATCCACCCAAAAGGAAGGACAACTGAGGAGGAACCCTGACCCCTGACCTGAAAGGGGGACATGGATCTAAAAGAGGGACAGTCCCTGCAAATTAGGGACCCTAAAATAATACATGTTTTACCTACAGTGAAGGTAGTTTTTTTCTGTCTTTGGGCCTGATTTATTAAATCTCTTCAAGGCTGGAGAAGATGCACTTTCATCAGCAAAGCTGGGTGATTCAGCAAACCTGGAATGGATCAGGTACAAGATTGAAAACATTTGCTAACAAAAAGCAAATAGCAATAGAAATAAATTTGCGGTTTGCTGAATCACCCAGCTTCTCTAATAAAAGCGTATTCTCTCCGGCCGTGGAGAGCTTTATGAAAGGCCCTTTATGTTGAGGTTTTGTTAAGACACCAGTTCAGCTACAGATAGGGATCGTTAAGGTTTTTTTTCCACTGCGTTATTGGAACATGAACAGCATGGAGTGCTGTTATAAACCATCTGATTAGTTGTAGTTTCACTTTCACCAGCAGGTGGAGCTGCAGTTTGATCCTGGGTCGGCACTTACCGGTTTCCCATAAAATCCAGGCATCCGCAAGTGGCAAGACTTCTTCCATAAATAGATAGAATAGGCCAAGTTACACAAGACAGGGCTATAATTTGGCGGAATGTCCCCTTAAGCTATTTTAACCCTTACACGATGAGGATAAAGGAAATAAAAAACAGTTACTGATGTTTTTCCTTATTGCCCTTTGAGATCCATAAATTGCCCAATTATGAATAGATCCGTTGGCCTAGGTTGGAATGAAATAACCTATGTGATACAAACACTATCATTGTTTTAGATTCCAGCTACACTATATAATGGAACTGATTAGTATTCAACATAATATTTTTCTGTACTAGCTGACTTTTGTCTGTCAAGCCAAAGAAATCAGGCTTTTGGAAGAGTGAAAGTTTGTTCTGGAATAAGGGGAGAATTTTTTTTCTCTTCTCCTTCAGAAGCTTATAAAATGCGTTTTCATTTCCAAAGTGTCTGGAACAGTAAATTTATAATGGTGGAGGATTATTTTGCCCACTCGGCGTGTTTGTTTGCATTACCTTCATGGTTATACATGGATTCTCTGAAAAGCCTTTCTGCTATCAACCGGGCTTGATAAGAGCGTAGCTGAGTATTTCAGAGAGTGACTGCACAGCCTCTAATCTGCTCCCTCTGTCAGTTCATTATTCTCCTCTCAGGCATGCTTCACTAGGCTGTCTTCCGGCTGCTTTACAAGAGCTAAATGAACCTTGTGAAATATATATATATTGCAGCAGCCAATCTCTGTATTTATAGGATGCGGGGATTAAAGGAACTTCTGATCCAAAGCTATTTCTTTGAGGTTTAACACTTCAAATTTAACAAATATTTCATGTTTTTTCATTAATCATGCTTTGTAGTTACAAGTCAGGAGATAGGAGTCAGGCACAGAACCGCAGAACTGCTTGCAGATAGCAATAGGAGGTTTCCACTTCAACCCCGATGGTTGACATGCCGGTAGAGCAAATCAGCTATAGTGCATAGATACTTATATTAGGGACATATTCAGAAAAGAAGACCAAGAAGTGTCAGCCACTTGGCTTATAACTAAGCTGCAAGCAGGTAGGCCATTGTATAGTGGAGCAGCTTTTCCCAGCATTTCTAACATGGAGGAATCATTTTAAATAATATTTAGATCTTTAGGTAACTCCTTCTTTTATAATTAATATATTCACAGTTTACAGAATATTAGCATAGAGGCCAGTAGGAAGAATGCCTCTTACATTGCGGGCCATTGGGAAGAATGTCACCCAAAAAGATCATTGCTGTCAGCGAAAGAGACACAAACTGCTCATTGCTCCAGGAACCTCTGGCAAACTTTTCAAAAAACCCCGGTTGAGAAACACAGAAGTAGAGGAAAACAAACCAAAAATCTCCTGCTTAGCCAGAAATGAGAAGCTTACTCTGATTTGTTTCAAAATAAAGTAGATCAAAACACAAAAAGTAAAGATTTGATATGTATTTATAAATTCACGGGAAAATCCTCACCTCGGAAATTAGTACTTTCCTGGGTCAATTACAGCTCCAACTGGTTCTTCCCACCAACCCCATAGAAATGTACATAGAAATGTTGAAGAGTTAAACCAAACTCTGAAGGAAGTTTTCAAAATAACGGAGGGTCATTCAGGCAGCATGGGCAGCAGAAAAGGTACATTTCTATTATAAGAAACAGTTGGTCCGACAATTACCTGTTGGCTCAGTGGCTAGTACGTAAGGTTTGAATCTCGGCCAGGACACTATCTTCAAGGAATTTGTATGTTCTTCTCAGGTTCACATGGATTTTTTCCCCCTCTGGTTACTCCCCCCACATCACAAAAACAAGAAGTTAGATAATTGACCTTAGGTAAATGTTAATGGTAATGACATATGACTATGGTAGGGACATTAGATTGTGAGTTTCTTTGATGGACAGTTAGTAATACGACTATAGACTTTGTATAGAGCTCTGTGATATGTTGGTGCTATATAAATACAAATAAATAAATGAGGGACTCCATGACCACTTTTTAGGCAACTTTGCCTTAAAAAATATTCCTTGAAGAAACAACTTTTTTTGAAAATTCATTTTTTTGGCCAGGTCTCTTTAAAGGGGGTTAGGAAGTCCAAAAAACAAGCTCTTTAACTACTACTTCATATTTAGGTCCTCATGGGACCCCAAAAATGTAGTGGTCTTGATCAAGTGTGCCAAAAAATGTGCTTTATTATTAAGACCACACAGAATCTAAATCCTTTTACAAGGCGTAAGATTTCAACTATAAAAGTTGCCAGAAATCAATAACTAATTTCTATGCCTCAGAATTTCTTATGTTCAGCAAACTGTGAAACTGTGTTGGTTTACATTGCATATAATATAAAAATGTAAGCAGATGTCATTGAGTCAGATGGAAAACCATTATTAGATAATTAGTATAAAATATGGTTACAAAAATAGTCATTCTTGTGTACAGCCTGTTATTGGTGTAATAAAACCAATGCACATTATTTGTTAAATACATCCATCTGTGTTTACCCGATGTATGCTTCTCCTATGAAAAGTTTTGAAATCTTTTATATGACTTGAAGACCACCTACACTCAAAGGGAACTGGCATACACTAGACATGCATAATAATATGGCCCACAAAATGCATAAATATAAAGTGGCTTTTTGTATTTTAAGTTTTATATGAGAATTATTTATCTTTAAAAAATGAAAATCGCTGAGCTGATTTTATTTTAACCGCTGTGGGACTGGAAGTTTTTTTTTTTTTATTATATACCAAGCTACATTTCCACTTTATTAAGTATACCTTGCTAGTACTGGGTTGGACCACTTTTACCTTTAGAACTGTCATAATTCTTCATGGCGTGAATTCAATAAGGTGTTGGAAACTTTCTTCAGGAATTTTGGACCATGCTGACTTCCAGTGGTGGCTGTAGCCAATATTGGGCCCCTTGTTGGCTGAGGAAGGTTTGAGGCACTTATTCAGCAGAACACTTTGCACCTCTCTATGTATGCCCTGTGCCTCCACCACACCCCAAAGGTTCTCCTTTGAAAAAAGGTGACTCTGGAAGCTATTCATGAACCTGTTCCTGTTCTTAGCTTATAAGAGTAGCACTTGGTGTGGTTTTCTGCTGCTGTAGCCCATCTGCTTCAAGGTTCGATGTGTTGTGCATTCAGAGATGCTCTTCTGCACACTTCGGTTGTAACAAGTATTTTTTTGAGTTACTGTTGCTCAGACCAATACTCAGACCAGCCTGCCTGGCACCAACAACCATGCCATACTGAAAGTCACTGAAATAACTTTTTATTCATTCTGATGTTTAATTTAAACTTCAACAGGTCTTCTTGACAATGTCTACACACCTAAATGCATTGAGTCCCTGCCATGGGATTAAGATATTTTCATTACAAGCAATCAGACCGGTGTACCTAATGACCAGTGGCCAGTAAGTGTACTTGTACTTATTTAATAGTAGAAAGAGAAAGAGGAACCAAACTCAACAAATGTGATTATACTGGGGTTTATCTATTAGTGGTTGCTGTTCTAGGGGCAGCAGATCTGTTTTGATACAGGAAAACTTCTGACTGATGGCAGAGAGCTCAGGAAGTTATTGGATCTTGTCAGATTTTACTGACCACTTCTGGTTTTACTGACCACCTTAAAAGTAATTTCCCTTTTAGAGAAGATAAATACTACCTTGGTACTTCTGTCTGGTCCTGCGTGGAAGCAATAGGCTGCCTTACATAGGGAGTTTGCAAATTCCAAAATGCCTTGATGTCTTCATATGTAGACTGCTCCAGTTAATTGTCATCATATGATGCAGGGACTTCACAAATGAAAGAACTAAAATCTAATTAATGAAAGGGGTGGGCTAGGGGTAATCACCAGCCAATGGGAAGGCGGGGTCACTGTGTAAACCTAACAAAGTGCTTGGTTGGTCAGGGGCAGATATTGGTCTACAATTACCCTTGCCTGTTGCTTTGTAAACGGTTTATTGGCAGAAGTAGAAGAATGTCCCCACATGCAGACAGTCAGATTGTGTTTGCAAATGTCAGAAGTGCTAACTAACAAATAATTTATTGCTGTTTTCTATGACGAATCTTTTTATTGCAAGTCTATCCTTCAAAATAACCCAGGGTGCAGGTGGTTTATGTACGGCTGGTTTGATTTCAGCATTTATTCATTAAAGGTTCTGACTGTTTTAGTTTAATATACAAATCACTATTAAAATTAGTATCTAAAAATGTGCACACAGCATGAACTAACATTATGAAACTATGTCATATCATGTGAATAAAGTGTGAAAGTCATAAACAATGCAGATGAACCTCACAACATCTTCAACAATATTTAACCCTTAGAGGTAAACATTGGGTAGATTGTAAAATTTGCAGTTTAACAAACATGGAGACAGCAAATGGTGCAATGCATTTCAATTTGAGCATCTACCTATATAGATAGCTAGGAACCAAGTTTTAATCAGAGAGGTAGAGTCTAAGGGCAAATGGTTGTACTCTGAAAAAATGCTCTCTCTCTCTGTATATATATAGTTTCTTTATGTTTTTTTAAATGTTAATAATTCTCTTTTTATATTTCCCACAACCATTTCTCATTTATAGGTTACAGAAAAACTTTACTTGTTACTCACTTGGCTAGAATAAGGTAACATGACTACAGTTGCCCTATAGGTAAACGTGAGAGGAAATATTCACCAATTCTAAATAACAGTTTTCCCCTTGATGAGACCCATTCAAATTTTCCCCATTCAAGTTGAAATTAATTCATTTGAACTAATGGTATTGTTGCTCTAACATACCTGTCAATGTCAGGTGTCAATGCTGCTATAATATGAGACTTACGTTTGCTAAATAAAACTTCTACTTGCAGTAAGAACTAAAATATTAAAAAAATTCCCATTAAAGTCATTTGTACCTTTATGTAAATACCATAGCTTTGCTGTTTAAATCTCAGTTATGCTTTTCAAGATTTTTAGACCCAAATATTTTTTTAATTGCTCTTAATACCATGACAATACCATTCAGCTTGTATAAATATTTTCCAGAATCCCCATTGCTCTGTCTGCTATTGTAAAAGGAAATTCTATCAGAGGACTCTCATTTGTAGCCTTTACTCTGGTGGAGGTACTTTGTACCTACCTGTCATGTAATAATAAGCCCAGTCATATGTTCTTCTCCATATAGAGAAGTGATAGGCAACATCATTTTTTCATTTTCTGCACCACCAGGCTCCATTGTGTATTTATTCTCTGGTTTTTGATCCTGGTTTTGTCCTGACCGTTACTGATTGGTGCCTGTTCAGAACTCTGCCTGTTCTGACTATATTATTGCCTTAGGACCTTGTAACAGCCATGCTAATGTCATCGTCCCTCCGTCCCGGTGTGTTCGAGGATTGTAACATGGGCATCATCTTCCAAGTCCTTCATTCCTTGTGGGATAAGCTGGTGAAGACGGAGGTTGGGGTTTTGCACCTCATAAACACTCCAGCCAAGCAGACTGGAGACACAAGAGGTTCGCCATCCCACTAGTGAGGACTGTAACAAACAAAAAACAGGAAGGAATAGTTTTCAGTAGAAGCCTGTGATTGAAACTGGCAAGGATCTTAGTGTAAGTGGGCAAGCACACATGAAGACAGACATGTAAGTGCAGGAAAAATTGGTTTAGGGTATCAAATCCAATTCCAATTCCAAATGGTAACCAAACACCTTCCACATAGGGGCACATCAATGTAAATTCCAACAAGCAAGAAAGCAAGAAAGCAAGCATTGTTTGTTCCAGCAGTTGTAGGATATAGCACAGACTTTCTTTCTGTCTCCAGCAGCTTCTCTTAGATGTTCTGCCACCAAGACACTCAAGACGCACCATGACCAGGATAGTGAAAAAGTTTCACAGACACATTAGGAGTTATGAATTTACTTTTTTTCTAATTAGCAGCACAGGATATTTTGTGTTTACTGCTGAAATGATTAATCAGAATACATTTGCATGATTTTACATGCTTAACTGCAATTAGTACAGAATGTAAATATGACAAAACATTTCTACATTTCAGTTGTGTCTTACATGTCGTTATATAGTTTGCTTACTAGAAAAAATAAAATTATACATATTCCCTGGAAAAGAGATCAATCTTCTTTTATTTAAAAACAATTGACCCAATGGCACTTTGAAACAAATCTTCCTGTCCGCAGAATCCTAAAGACCCTCCAACAAGAAGCACTTTATTCAGTTTGTGCCTAATCATCTCTCTGCCTTTCTGATTATAATTAACTAAGATCAGGAGACTGTAGTAATAACGATGAAGAGGTGATTAGATGCAGACTGTCTTGTATCCACTGAAAGGAGTCAGGTTTGGAGGGTCTGTTCTTCTGTTCCTTATTTGTGACAACTTGAATCAACTTGGAAACCTGGAAGACCTGGAAAAAGAGAATATAGTTTTGTTAAGGAGACATCTAGAATTGTATATTTAAGTGGCATCTGCGGTAACCTGAAAAATGAACCCTTTATCTGATATTCCCCCTAAATATAAGTGTACTTCCTAGTATGTGAGAATGCCTACATTGCCTACACACACCTGTGCACACACTCACAAAATTGCATATCTGCTGTGTCAGGAGATTTGAAGTGGGATTTAGTAATGTTGCTAATGTAATGTTCTTTTCCTGCTCGAGGCCCTGTAATAGGTCCAGCATTTGGAATCAGTATTTTACCTCTCAAACCCCTTACATAGTACATCATTCCCAGCTGTGATAAGCTTCATCTGCTTGTAAAGTATTGCTCAAAACTGATTCAAGCTTGGAAAATTAGAAATCCAGGTTGGAGTAGACTTTGACCAAATTTCTCTGAACACCTCTAATTGTAATCCTTTTAGGTGATAAACAATCCACGAAGAGCTAACAGATCACATAAGACATATATAATATAAACATACATTTTGCCCCTGTTTAAAATGCCATTTGGGAAAAAAAAAAATCTTGGTTTATACTTGGGTTACACCAGTAGATGGCGCTGTGTCCTTGTGTAATATGTGCAGCAAATACTTGCTTTATATCTTCACATATGGACACAGCACCATCTACCAGTGGACACAATAATTGACAAAAGATAAGAGCAAGTGACCCACCATAACCTACTCAAAAGTACAAACTACCTTATGGGGAAGAAAATATATAAATACTAAAGATTAAGATATAAAGAGGCCATATGATTTTATTTGTTTCTTGGTAAATATTTTTTATATACACACTATAGATGTATTTATTCATGGTAATTTTATTGGCATTTGTATTGAATATTATCTTGAATGTTAGCAGTGATGGCCACATTTTGTGCCCTAGCTTTATACTTGAGTTGAAGCATTTTTCTGTATTTTAAGGTAAAAATTAGCACCATATAGATGATACATTTTTTGCATCTCTTATTGGTGTTTTTTAATGTAAAAAAATGACAATACAATGAACATAAATTAAAACATTTACCAAATAAAAAGAAACACTTAAAAAAATATATAGATATATATATATCTATATCTATATATCTATATATAGAGACAATAAATAACAGCTTTTGACCATGGCAAAACATGTAACAATGGTACACATTTTACACCAAAATCAAAACAAGCATTATCTAATACAAACATTTCTAAAAAATAAACATAACTATAATAAAAATAATAAATAACAAGCAATAATAAAAAAATACAATAAAAACCACATCACCACAATGTAATACCAAAAAAAAGAAGAAGAACACATCATTGTTTTGAAGATATGTGTATTGTAGAAAGGGATACCATAGATTAATATGAACACAAAATCTTTGTGCTGAGACTGTGCAGTTGGGTAGCTTCTACAGGAGATGTCAATATCCTCTGACTGTTCTTCTCTACAAAGATCCCCCATGTGTCTCCCCAGGCACATCTATCTACAGGTAAGCACCTTTAATGATTTCTGTCTAAATAGCTGTGATGTGATATTTTACTTTTATCCTGACTGACTATAATGTTATCAGCAATGCTTTGTCTTTTATTGCAGTGCACTTTGGAGTCCTTCTGAATAAAACATGGCATTCTCCATTAGATTTATATGAAAGTTTAAAGTGGTTTGCTGAAATGATTTTGTTTTTCAACATCCTTCACAGTAGTTTGAAAAACCTCAACTTTTTCTTTGCAGTTTAACAATCACCATCAATAATAGGAAATTAAAACTGCTTTATAATACTTTACGTTGGCAAGTGAGTAAATGTTGAGGATTTTTTCTTGTGTTTGTTTTAAAACTGCAAAAATCTTTAACTTCGACGTAAAGATGATAAGTTAAAATGAGAGTCTGCTGGGAAATATTGGCTGTACTGACTTGCTCTGAGTCCTCTGAGCTCTTAATATATTTATGTAGGAATATCAAAACTATGTAAGAGAAAACAACTCTGAGTTAGTTTTGCAACACATTTATTAGGACAATAATGAGTAAATAAAAGTATTAAAAGTGTGGAAATCTATAGGAATATTTCCACAATTCCTATAATTACCGTATTTTTCGGACCATAAGACGCACTGGACCATAAGACGCACCAGTTTTTTGGAGAAGGGAAATGAAGAAAACAAAGATTCTGAAACAAATAGTGTCCTAAAATATTTTATGTGCATTAAAAACCAACATCACAGTCATAAACACATGTAAGCAGCTGGGAAGGATACATTTTGATACATTTGGACCATAAGACGCAGGGACTTTTCCCCCCACTTCTGGGGGAAAAAAAGTGCGTCTTATGGTCCTTATGGTCCCTTTCAAATAAAAAAAAAACATTTAATACACAATCTTTTTACAGTATTCTACTGTCTGCTTATGTGATATCACAAGCCCTGTTTTCTTTGCAAAGAGTGGCACCAAGTAATGATATGATGTCTACTTTCTGCATTCTTTTATAAATCTGGGGGAGCTGACAGGCGTGTGGTCTTTGACAATTTGGGCTCCCCAAAACTTTTTACATTGTTTACATTACATTACATTTTTTACATTTCAATTATACACCACTAAAAAACGAAAAAATGATGATCTGGGGTTTGCTCAGTTGGTCGGGTTTAGGTTCAGCAAAGTTAGGTGCCCAAAATTTGAATATATTAAATTACCGGGATTTTACACCAATACATTTTTCTTCCCTAATGGGTATATTCCAAGATGACAATGCTGGGATTCATCGGACTCATATTGTGAAAGAGTGGTTCGGGGAACATTGAACATATATTTACACATGGATTGGCCACCACGGAGCCCAGACCTTAACTCCATTGAGAATGTTTAGTATGTGCTGGAGACGACTTTACGCTGTGGTCTGATTCCCCCATTATCAATACAAGATCTTGCTGAAAAAATAGTACAACTGTGGATTGAAATATTGAGACATTGCATAAACTTTTAAAAAACTATGGTGAGTTTGAGTGCCAACAAGTTGGTCTTTAAATAGAAAACTAAAACATGTATTTGGGATCTCTTTTTTCAGGTGACACGCTTACTTGATTCACTCACTCCCTTTTATGCTGTGTCTGTGTGTAACATATAAAAAGGTTACTTCACTGTGTGTAACACTTCTTATGATATAGCCCTCAAAATTTTAGGTACATTTTTGTTATGGCGTTTGTAAGATTTTAAACTGATGTTTTGTATTTTGTTTTGAATAGATGATGGGCCTGATTTATTAAAGCTCTCCAAGGCTGCAGAGGATACACTTTCATCAGTAAAGCTGGGTGGTCCGGCAAACCTGGAATGGATCTGGTCCAGGAAACATTTGCAAACAAATAGCAATCTACTTTTAAAAAATCCAATACAGGTTTGCCGGATCACCCAGCTCCACTGATGAAAGTGTAACCCCTCCACCCTATGGAGAGCTTTCATAAATCAGGCCCAATGAGTCTGATTTATTAAAGCTCTCAGAAACTAGAGAAGATGGACTATCACGGGAGAACCTGGGTGATTTAGCAAATCTGGAATAGATTTCTTAAAGGCGTTTGCAATTATTTTGCAAATGTTTTCAATCCTGGGCCAGATTCATTCCAGGCTTGTTGGACCACCCAAGTTCTCCCATGATAGTCTATCTTCACCAGTCTTGAAGAACGGTAATAAATCAGACCCAGTAAAATTCCAGCTTAAGTCATTGAGCCCTGTAAACCCCCCTTCTTTTGAAAATGTGTTTTCTTAGTTCTGATCACATGAAGAAAATATGCACAGTCTCAGCACAATGATGTGCCAGGATGATAAAACTCCCATGTTCATGCACAAGAGAGGTACAGATTCTGGACACAGACCAATGAAGGTGGCTGAAGACTCATCCAGAACAGGAATGGGTAAAGATGTAGATAAAGCACACCTGATGGAGGGGAGTGCGGTCTGTGCAGTGCTGCAGAAGTTTATTTTTTCAGGTAAGTCTGCCATAATTTCCAAATGCTGTGCATACTTACAAATGATGACAGCAAGATCCTGGGCACACTAAAACAGCAGCATTATCTGCCAATTTAATTTCCATTTTAGGCTTGACATGTGTTAAATTTGGGTACCAGGAGCCTAGCGTTGCTAGATTTTTGATGTGGGGTTTATAATTATAGATATAGAAATATTTGTAAAATAATATGTCTGCATGATTTAATATGATTTTCATTATATCTGTCAGTGACACTTTGCATATAGTCAGATTTGATGTCTGACATCAGAACATACTGTTTATATGGCTGGTGTTAATTACTGTTATTTAACTGTCAAGCATGCAACATGAAACTCCCTTTAAAGCTATGCATTTAATTATAGCTTTAGGTGAAATGAATGGACCATCTCAAGCTGACATTTTCTCAGAATGCACCAGGATCTGTATGTCCCTTACTAGCGGTGTCTGACTGTCACCATTTCTGACGATCCATCATTAATATATGTGTGTGTGTATATATATATATATATATTATATTATATATATTATATTATATATATATATACTGAATGTGACACACACATGTATATGCTATGTATAAAGTATATATATGCAGAAATAGAAAACTTCTTATGGGTTCTAACATAAATTGCTGTCCACTTCATATCATTTTCAGTCCATAATATTATGATTCCTATCAGTCTTCTCTCCTGCGAATCCACAGACAGTGAGATCACACATAATTATTTCTTCAATAGCTTTGTTCAGCTTCTTCGAAAATTTAAATGCCAGCTTCCAAATGGAACAGACTAGTGAAACACTATAGTTGTCAATGGAAATGGGAAGCCTGCTGTGTTTTTCATCAAGTCTCTTCTCTGCCAGCAGATTATTTGTACATCCGCTTCGAGCTCAGCACTGGCTTGCTTCATGTGACTGGGGGTGACATCATTCCTAAACTGGAGAGGTAGACGATGATTGTGCGTAGCTAGATTCTCATTCTTTTGTCCTCCCGCCAACATCAAAGTAAAGCCAGTCTCTGTTGGCTGGAGACCCCCTAACCATCCTGATTAGGAACTATGCAGGTTCACTTCAGTTCACATCACAATTCGACTTTTTCTGCAAAGAGAAACAAAGTGTTTCTGCTAAACTGAAAAAATCAAAACAGTTTACCATTAAAGCAAACCAATCAGTAACCACGTGATGGACTGCATGAGGACTGAGGGGGGATCTATAAGAATAGGTCACCAAAGAAAACAATAAAAAGCATTTAGTTTTATCTGTAATCAAAGATGAAGTTTTTAAAATCGTTGACTTTTTCCATTGTGCTCAGTTGACACTTATTTGGTTTCCATCTTGGCTGTGTGTATTCTATTTGTGTTCAGTGAGGAAGATTCAGGAAAAAAGGTAACTGACTTAAAGACCCCTAGTACGTGTCAGAGGTAAAGACCTGCTACTGAAGATCCTCATATGCCTCATATGTTGGTAATTGATCCTTCTCTAAAGTACACATGAAGATCAGTATACTGGATATTGAAGGAGCACATTAGAATTTCAAAGCCTCCATGTTGAGGTGTTGGTGAGTGATATTCTGCACAAGGTGGTGAAAATTCGGCACCTGGATGAGGGTGTGAAGGAACATCACGTCCTCCATTAATAACTGTCAATCTCTGCATGAATGTACTCCTTACAAACAGTAGTCATTTTATTCTTTTATAAATTAATTCCATTGGTGGAAATTAGCCCTTTGAGGCAAGCCTCTGTTACTCCAAGAAATTAGTCTCTTGAAGTAAGACACGTCTACCTAAAACTTTCCAAATATACCATACATGATATAAAGTGAGTTATTTGATAAGCCTTATTTATTGGCCCTAATCTTACACTCTTACCCCTTTTTCGTTACCCATGACACTATTTTTATTTGTGGGAATTAGCTGGACAAACGGTAGGCAACTAGCAGGACTGAATGCCAAATCAGGGTTTATTGCAAAAAAAAAAAAAAAAAACAGCAAAAAATTGTCCCAAAAGGATGGCTTAACTTCAGCCAGTTAAAGATCAAAGACAAACACTTATCTCCAGCTGTCCTGGGTGCTATAACAGTCCATTTCCAACAAAAAGGCAGAAAAATCAACTAGGTCACCTTGTTTGTAGTCTTGTCTCTCTCTCTCTCTCTCTTTCTCTTTCTTTCTCAGGAACACTGTGTAGAGGAAGGTTCTCAGGCCCCCTCCAGTATAGTCTCTTTTCCTCCTTTGCTCTCTGGCAGCCATTCCCTTTTTACTCCCTCTGGGAGCTGCACCTGGACTCTTCTCCAGCAGAGGGGAAAACCCGGGATGGCCTGCTAGAACAGCCACACTGAAATCCCTGGAATTTAGAGCATTGAGATCAGCAACCTGCATGGCACATATCTGCCCTCTAGTACCTTTCCTGCTGGTTGCCTACATATTATTATGACTATTATTATTATTATATCACAAGGTATGCACAGTTTATTCCTTGGTGACATTTACCGTCTACATCCTCTCCTGGATGCAGTTTCATATCAATCTGTCAACCACTCAGTAAGTGTGACCCTAATATCAATCACTTTCTTCTAAAATCGAAAATATAGACATTACACACTCTATGTTTTACTGTACAAATATTGAACACTAAACATTGCAATTATAACACTCTCCTTAGGACAAATTTGATCATATAGACATATTGCAGCATTGTTAAACATGAATTATGAATTTAAATACTTACTATATATGAAGATATCTCTGTACCTTTTCTAAATGTCTGTTTATCTTGAATATATGTAGATAACCGTGATAATTAATACCCCTTAAGAAGCCAAATTGGTGAAACGCGTTGAGTTAAGACACCATACGGTTTAACACAAAACCAGGATAAGCAACCAATAATGCTGGTACTAACCCAGCTACTGTACTTCTACCATTCTCTATGAAAGCATACTTTGTCAAGTACTCTAAGATTACAAACACCCTGATGAAGTATTCAGGGGCATATAATATTTGTTGTATATATATAGCATTTACAATCTATTGAACGTTGTTCTGTACTTTTTATCAAATATAAAAATTATTTGCCTTAAGAAACACCTCATCTATGATTTCTTTAACCTACGCTCTACTTCCTCTCTAACTCTGGATGAATTGCTTTTCTTTTCTTTTCTATTTCTTGATCACTCCATTAGATTTTGGACGGCAAGAGTTTTGTAAAGGGGCTGCAAGCATAAGGTGATGGGAATATTTCTTGACCTTCGGGAATAAAGTAGGTGAGAAAGGTTTTAAATTTGTTGCACTAAAATTTAGCCATTGAAGATGCGTATCTATTTTATTTATGTATTTCTATTTCTTTTATACCAATTTTTATTTTTGTATATATGTAAATATGTTTTTACATCATTCTGGATATATTTATTCTCAATCACCAATGAACATAAAAACTGCAATAGTGCAGATATGTTGAGAAATAAAAACTTTTGAGTACACTATTGCTAAAAGATCACTCACCTGCTCCTATGGCATCGCAGCCTTGTTAGTCAAAACTCTGCAGAGCATCACTCTCCATCAAGCCAGGCCACAGCTGACAGGTTTGACCAACAAAGGAGAAGGAGCATAGGAATAGGTAAGTGGCAATTCTGTTAATGCCAAAATGCCACTTTAAAAGGATTGCTGTTATTACATGTCTTTAAATTATATGTCAAGACAAAACATTTAATTCTAGTTTTGGATAAAGCGAGAAAGAAGTAAAGGCCAGTATATTACTGCAATTTCTGTTGGAGGGATTTACTTTCAGCCTGCTGACAGCGGTTTCACCAGACAGGAAGTAAGGGAAAATCTGAAACAGAGTCACATGCAGAAAAACTATTACAGGAATTGTAGAATATAGCCTTCCCATGCAATTTTTTATGTCTGTGTTGCTGTGGGGGAGTTACCATCAAAAAACAAACAAAACAGACAAAAGTATATAAGTAACTTTTTTTGAATAGGAGAAATGTTTTTTATTTGTTTTCGCTGTTGCAGATTTTCCCTTTATTCCTACTGGTAAAAGGTTGTCTCACCAGAACCTGGAAGCAAAGGGATATTTCTCTAACAGAGCCCCAAAAAGCCATAACACCTGACAGGTGTTGTAACCATTTCCTATTTAAAAAAAAATCAAAAAGACATATTGGGCATAGGTAAACTTCAATCCTTAAAGTTCACAATTCATGCACTGAAATCTATTTTTTTTATATTACTTTAATTGAACTGGAAACCTGACTATAGAGTGTTTGTTATGATCTTTGAGAATTAATTACTTAACAGTACAAGCACCTAGAGAGGTCAATGATATTATGTTGTTGTTCTAATACTATTTTACTGCATAGTCGGAATATTTAATATGTATTATAATATCTAATATTACACTGCCTGCTCAAAAAAAAGCCACACACTCGTTTGTTGGACTAGCTTTAGCTTTAAATCTGGCATGTGTTCAATGTGGTATCATTTCAATAGGTGTATGCAATGTCATGCCCTGTATTTCTAATGAAAGTTACATTAATTTTTCGCCAATATCTTGTATTGATGAAGGGAGAGTCGGTGCACATCCAACTCATCCTAAAAATCTCAAAGGAGTAAAGGTCCGGAATCTGCGGTGACCAATCAATGGTTAAAAATGATGTCTCATGCTCCCTGAACCTCCCTGAACTTGAGCCCAAGGAATCCTGGCATTTTCCTCTTGGAATATGCTTATGCCATCAAGAAAATAAAAATCCAATAATGTATTTGGTCAGTTGACCTATTTTTTGGGGTACTTAACTTTGTTTAACCTAGACCTGAGCAGCTGAAACAACCCCAGATCATAGCACTGCCCCCACAGGCTTTAGGACTTTTTTTGGCCAGTCAGTCTGTCTGTACCTGCAGCTGCAGCCTCAAAAATTCAAGCTAAAGCTTCTCAATTTTACTCCAATTTTCTCTACAAAGTTTAATTCCCCCTTTAAGTAGTCATCTGGAAGATTTTCAGACCTCTAATTTCTGATGTAAACATCAAGCAGACCCACAGGAAGTGCGGAGTCCTGACATTTCTTGCACATCTGATCGCTTGGGAATGATTTAACGCTTCTATTGGGAAATTTGAGAATTTATTTCTCCACAGTGGCCGTGGCTATGTAGTTCTATCAGGCCTGCTTGAAGCTCATATACATTTGAACTTTAACTAATAATATAGCAAACAATTGTATTTTTTTTAAAAGCATATACAATAGCTAAGCCATTAATATTTAGCAACACTATGTTTATGAGAAATGTTTGTCACAAGCAGGTTTTGGCAATGTATCTTGTAAATTTATTATCCTGCTATCTAGCCTTGTAGCTGTAAATGTATTAAAACTCAATGTAAAATTGCGCAAGGCAGACTTATCGGAAATCTGTCTCTCTGTACCCCCAGCTGCAGAGTAATACAGCTTTACAACATGTCATCAAACAGTCTTAAACTAATTAATCTTACCAATAGTGTTTTTTGCCCTGTGTTTGTTCTTTTATTTACCTGCTGTGCTCTGATAAAGAGGCATGTCTATTTTTAAATTTTTTTGCAAATTTTGCTTTTTCCTGGATGTCAATATGATCATTTTTCTTTCTCCCCTCTGTAAAATCAAACTTGGATATGTGCACATGCTGTCACGAGATAAGACTGCCGTGGCCCTGTATAAAACCTGACCGGTGCAAAATAATTCATATGTAATCCAGGTCAGCAATTTCTTCTTCAAAGCCTAATAAAACTGCACGACTGTGAATTCACATGTAACAATGCAGAGGTCACCATCACTCCAAAAAAAACAAAAACCTTAATAGTTATTCTGAAAACACACTATTACAAAGCTTATGCTAACTTTTGCAGCAATCACGTAAAATATCTTAAACTGCACTGATCACCCAAAACAATAAAATCTTAATATCAATTACAAGTAACAAGTGAATGCCATTGATTATATTATTACAATGGATAAATTGAGCAGCAAATAAACCATCTTTAAGGCGATGTGTTGGAACCAGGAAATTGGGCAACATAAGGATCTTGGCGATTTTGACCAGGGACAATTTGACCAGGGACAAAACAGTGGGTCTTCTGGAATGTTTCTGGTATGCAGTGGTCAGTAATCTAATATTATCTTTTACTTATAAAGCACAAAGGTATTACAAAGCACTTTATCATAAATAGAAGCTGAAGATGATAAACCTACATACGTACCATAACCACAAAAGTACTCCAAGGAAAGGACCACCAGTAAACCTGGGCAGGTGTATGAGTGCCCAAGGTACGCTAAGGCACATAGAAAGTGGAAGGCTAGCCCATCAAGTCTAATCCCCCCAAGAGCTATAGTTATAGCACAAACTGCTGAAAAACATGATGAAGACCATGAAAAAAAGATGTCAGAACAAAAAGTGCACCACTGGGTGTGTAGCTGCAGAAGGCTCATGGTAATCCCTGTCCACCTCCATAAGTGCCTACAATATAATTGAGAGCAGGAAAACTAGACCCTGGAGCAATGGAAGAAACTGACCTGGTTTTCTTTCTTTTAGGCAAAGAGGGGCTTTTTGGCATATAGGTAAATGATATTTACTCAAATTAGAAAAAGCATCCAATATACAGTAAGCAAAGAATAAATCTTCCTATAAGTATTGGTGGCCATAGCCAAAGTAATAGTGATAGTTGTTACAGTCTCTTTAGTTGATTGCACATAGTACCATGTGCAATCACTTAAAGAAACCATAACAATCACTATTACTTTGGCTACTTGGTTATTGTATATTGGATGATAGTTTACATGGAGAAGAGATGACAGCTGGATGCAGTATAGAAAAGGATAAGCCAGCAGAAACATTGTAAATTAAAAGATATGCTTCAGTCTTGGTGTCGGATACCACAGGACTTCATTAAACTTGATTGTCCTTGGGTATATAGTAATCTTACCAGATTGTCTTGTAAAGATGTTTTAACTAATTTCCATTTGACAGGTATGCTTTCTTTTTGGATTCATTATGGCCAAAAATTCTATTCAGCTGTAGCGCTCTTTTGGTTATAGTGCCCTTTGTGGTGCAGAGAATGGCTGTCCTCCAAGCCTATATTTTAGAAAGTGCAAGACTATAGTGTCTAACTTTAGTGTAGTGTTTTGAGTTCTCCTTGTGAGTGCTTGGTTGGCCCTCTCCCATCAGAAGCCGGGTCTCCGGTAATTGGGGGAACCAATGACTATTGTCATGTGTTTATCTGCCACCCAATCACTGGGTTTGGCGTCCATTGAGACAGGTGATCGAAAATGGATAGATGCTGGAAAACTAGGCATTGTGGGGGTGTCCCTCATGAAAAAAAACTTTTAGAGATTTCTATGAGGCCAGATATAGAATAGATTCTTTGACTGTTTGGAAGAAAGGGCAAAAAACTCCAGTTGGGGAACTCTGATATTCAGTCTTTATAGCCCTCGAGGTGGGAGACCCAACTGAAGATGTGACATGTGTCAGGAGCCCACAAGCACTAGTGAACCAGGACTGTTATGTAGTGGTTTAGAGTGTAATTCTAGCTCAAGGCCTGTTAGTCTTTCGCCTGGAATATTTGTTTAGGGAGAGAGTTTAGATTATTGTCCTGCATTGCCTAAAGCCCTGAATCAGTCAAAATAATCAGCACCCTTTGTTTTCTTTCTCCCACTTATGGCATTATTTTTCATGAAAAAAACTTGATCTAATGAAGAATTGTGTCAGATTGTTATTTTGCACCATAGCTGAAGAGGGAACCCGTAAATTTCAGCTGCCCCTGCAAGAGTGACTACTAGATTTATCTACTTACCTTCTCCCTCTTCTGTAGAATTCCTTGGATAGAAATTGTCTTGCCAGCAAAAAAAGCAAACACACTGTCTATATTTTAGTAACCTGTGTCTTGCAATAACCTTTTGTAGAAACCTAAAAGTTAGTTTCTTCTGCCATGAACTTGTCTTAGAATATATGTTTGTGGGTGATTTTATGTACATAATACAGTTTTCAAAGTAGAAACATAAAAAGAAGATAAAACAAAACAAAGTATAAATTAAATCCGAAACTAAACCCCAAACCTATATAGAATTTCCTTAATAGGCCTCTACTCTCAATCATTTCTCATAATAGTCAGCTATTTCTATATCACAGTTCTGGTTGCTAAATGCCTTTTTCTATTTGCGACACTGAAGCTGTGTTTTCCTTCGTTTTGAGTAAATCAAACCCACTGTGCTTCTACAAGATTGCTGTGTAGTCCAGCCAATGATATCAGCCTCCAGATATCCCCCAGCCAGGGTAGCTGATCTTGTTTGTATTATGAATCATATAGAGTTTTCCAGGTAGTGGGAAAATGTTTTGCTTGCTTTCATCCTGAAATGTTGTTTAGAGTGTCCCTTTTCTACAGTTCAAAGAGTTTTAGACACAATTTAGGCATGATGATAAACAACACTGTACAGAAAGCTACTGCCCAACCAGAAATTCATCACATCAAACCACATAACCAGAAATGTATGAACATACCAGGAAATACACAAAAACACCATACACTACTGAATGTGGGCATAGCGTAAATAGATAATTATACAGATCCAAAAGTGTAATGTAAAATAAATGCTACACATTTCCAAGATTACTAATCAAGAGGTAACTGTGGACTTTATAGAGTTTAAAAAAAAAAATACTTGTAAAGCAACCTAAAGCAAATGTGTATCTAGGAGGGGGTGCTGAGAAGTTCCTGGCTTTGCCCCCTTCCAGATTAAATAGAAAAATGAGTGTGGGTGCATGACAGCCTAATATCTTAGTATGTAACTGTGCAAATATCAGGTCTTTGTGATTCTTAATACAGTTTTTTCTTTTAGTGAGAAGCTGTGATGGCAGAGACACAAGCAAGTTTCACGTCGTTGGAGTTATGGGCCGTCATGAAGTTTTTGTTTCTTCAAGGAAAGTCAGCAGAGGACATTCACACTGAGATGTCACAAACACTGGGGGAGAAGTGTCCTTCCTACAGCACTGTCAAAACCTGTCAAATCTTGTTTTGGGCATTTTACCGTTGAAGATGAGCCTCGCAGTGGGCGCCCCCTAACCTCAACTGACCCGGCAACCTGGGATGCTGTCCATGAGCTGATTATTGAGGCGAATATCCCCAAAAAAGATAGCCCAGATACTTGATATCTCACAGGGGCATGTTGAGTTTGCTATCACTACTATCCTAGACATGCGCAAGCTTTCAGCGAAGTGGGTGCCGAAATGTTTGAACAGTGATCAGAAGAAGGAAGTTGAAACATCCAATGCCGTTTTGGCCTATTTTAAAGCTGCACAGGACTTTTTGGCCAGGTTAGTGACTGAGGATGAAACCTGGCTCCACATCTATGATCCTGAAACCAAGGAACAGTCAAAGGAATGACGACACAGGGGGTCCCTGCAGCCAAAAAAGTTCTGAACCCAGAAACCGTCCAAAAAAGTAATGGCGCCTTTTTTCTGGGACAAAGACGGTATTCTGTTGGTGGAACACCTACCTTAGGGCTCTAGTATCACCGAACAGTATGATGCTAACCTCCTGGACCAGCTGAAGGAGGAAATTAGGATGAAACACCATGGAAAGTCAACCAAAGGGTTCCTTTTTTTGGCAGGACAATGCACCTGGCACACGTCCAATGTTGTGGCTTCCAAATTGAACACCCTGGATTTCCAATTGGTCCACTGATGAGCGAGCGAGGGTTATTAACCTCTAGTGCCAGGGATCGCAAACAGGAGGATTCCCAGGGTTACGGGAATTAATGCAGCCCTGAGAATCCTCCTGTAATGATTTCCTTGATTCCTTGAGCTGAAATTTCGTGGACCCATCGGAAGTTCAAGGAAATTTTTGTGGGAATGCCAGAGGCTCATCCCTTTTCACCATCCCCCCCTACTCACCTGGCCCCTTCAGACTATTATCTGTTCCTGAAATTGAAGAAACACCTGAAGGGGCAACGTTTTGAGGACATTTCTGACGTCAAAGATGCTGCTTCGAGCTGGTTTGCGGCCCAACCAAAGGATATTTATTTGAACAGTCTAGAAAAGCTGCAACTACGCTGTACCAAGTGCATCAGTCTCAGGGGGGAATATGTTGTATAAATACTTTTTATGTGCCTGAGTTGACCACTAATGGGAAAAGTATACTTAAAGTGGCCATAGATTTGATGAGAGTCCCTCTCTCAAATCCAGTCATTAAGGGCCAGGATCTGCACATTATTAGTATTCCAAGAGACAGTCATAATTGAAGTAAGAAATACTTTTAGAAATATTATGTCAAATCTAGCCTGTATGTAACCCTTCAGGACCAGAGTTGAAAACCCTTGGAATGGGTGTTACAATGAAAAAAAAAAGCATCAAATCAATAGAAAACTATGGCATTCCTGATCAATATTTGCTTGATATCTCTATAGAGTATTGTTTGGGAATGCCTGTTCTTTCTCTGGCATGCTTCCTGACATCCAGCCTCAAGGGTTCGCCCCCATTAAAAATAACAATGCAGTTCTGCCTGTTATAGTAAACAACTAAAAGGGGCTAGATTAGTGTTTCTCAAACTTGAAATAAAGTTCAGTTCTTCAGGGAACCCCTGCTATAATTACTATATCCACACCCCACATCACGTTAGTGTCGTGGACATCAGAAGAATGTCTCTTACGTTGCTGGCCATTAGGAAGAATGTCACCCTAAGAGATAGCCAGAAAATTTGGTGTCAGTTGTAACTGACCTGAGAGGCACAAAATGCTCAAGGAACCCCAAACAACCTTAAGAGGGGCCCTAGGGTTCCATGGAACCCTGACTGAGATGAACTGGACTATAGTGAAGCTGTACTCAATGTGCTGGTAACAATGACAGTGTCTTGGCCTAACAACAAATTGCATGGTTGCGTGATATGACTACTCACCATAATGTCCAACAGCAGATAACAGTGGGGATTTTAGTACAGACTCCAAAAGAAAAAGGAATGATGGAGGAACAATGGCAAGGTAAGTATAAAGGAGTCAGGGGAAGGGGTGCTTTGCAAATACAAGGTCGATTTTTCCAAAATGGTGATAGGTTTATTTACGTACTAGCTGTGTTTTTACTTTTTTTTCTCAAGGCAATAGGGGAGAAAAAGATGAATAGATTGTAACTATAGGCAGCTTTTAAGCAAACCCTTTGCTTTGTCCTATATGGGCAAAGTCTAGATTCAATCTTTAAACTATGTCATGAATCACAAAGTGAAAGTAAAGTTTTGATCAGGCAGGTCATTATTGCAGAAAGGGACAGGCAATGTCCCTTCTGAAATAATCTGTCTTAACTGCCTGGTTTCCAGTCGAGATAGCTGAGGATCATCCAAAAGAGGAAGTAGAGAAGGAAGATGGTGCCCAGGGCTGGAAAGTGGACAGGTGAGCCGGCTGGGTATAGTTCTACTTTAAGTACTGCAATTGGCCCTTAATTTATTCAATCAATTATACTGGTAACAGTAAAAAAACATTGGATTGGAGGCTAAACCCTCCCTGTAGGTAACCTACTAAAGGTTCGCACTTGATGCCAGATGAGAAGGGCAATATTCATACCCTACACTCCAGGGTTCAAGAGAAATTTTTACAAGTCACTGACATGAAGCAGCAACTTGTGGTGTTTACTTTTACCCAACTATGACAGTAATTCTTTTCTTTGGTAGTAAAAGGTTTAATTTATTTTTATATAACATTTGTAGCCAAGGAATTATTCTCTGTAAAGTTATAGAATTTGCAGCAGTAAAAATAACTGTATAGGTTAGTAGATGGCTAGACAGTGCTTTCATTTTTAAGTACTTCTGACGTGAAAGTAAACATTGTATATAACATGTAAACAGTAAAGTATGACTGTGAAATGTTTGCTCCTCAAATCCATAGCAGAGGCTGTTCAGTACAAAGCTGGATTATATCAGCTGGTGTTTCATCACTTGCTGTTTGTACAGAGTAGCCAACTCTCTCTGCTGCTGGGTAAAAAGAGCTTTCTATAACGGCATGCTGTCACTACCAATCTGCATCTCTTTTAGTAAATACCAGAGGTGGAAATGTTGAGTTTTAGAAATCATGAGTATGAAAGGGAAAACAAACTTGCAGAAGCATTTTCTGTTCATTTAGTGCTATGGAAACACAATATGAAATATTAGTAGCTATGTGGGGGTGATGTTGGTTCTGAATCCAAGACCATATGCCAAAGTGTTTTTGAAAGCCAATGGTCAATGTTGTAAAGCCTTATAAGGATGGTAGACATATGTCTTTAATTGAATTTTGGGCTTGTTTCATCCAGAATGCTACCTCTGGTCAAAAAGGCCTTGTGATCTGTTTGAAACTAGAGGTCATCCTGAATGTTGCTGCAAAATATAGGCAATTTATGACAATGTCGGGGTAAAATATAGTTATGTTCTACCGTGTTTCCCCGAAAATAAGACACTGTCTTATATTTTTTTTGGCTCCCAAAAACACACTAGGTCTTATTTTCGGGGTAGGTCTTAAAAATAAAAATAAAAACTTACCTTTCGGAAGACGCGAGCCCGAGTTCTGGTTTCTGACAGGCGGAGTGCATGTAGTATCACTCCGCCTGTGACAGGAGCCGGAACTAGAAAGAAAGCATCGGCTTGTGCGGCTCCGGAGTGTGCACTGCCGCATGCTTTCTTTCAGTGTCCCGCTGCCTTCACAGGGAAAGAACACGACTCGGTGAGTACTGTCCTTCGGTTTTTAATTTATGTATGCTTTTCTTTTTCTGCTCTGACCTGCTGTATGTAGTTAAGGGGGATCTTGAGCAGGGGTGGGCTGGCTGTTACGGACCCCCGCGTGCGGAGGGGGGGGAAGGGGGGGCGGGCGCTAGGGCTTGCGTGCGGAATATTAAGCTTTAGATTAGGATTATAAATTTTAGATGGGGGTATTAAGCTTTAGATTTTTTAGGCTGAATTACAGTTTTGGGTGGGTTTTTTTTCTGAACTGGACAGATTTACACTAGGTCTTATTTTCGGGTTAGGTCTTATATTAGGGCAGGTTTAGAAAATAGTGCTAGGTCTTACATTCGGGGTAGGTCTTATTTTCGGGGAAACACGGTATGTGTTAGGAAGTTGGGTCCACATATAAACAGGTCTGCCAATGCAGTGGGGTGCTTAGCCATATGATTCAGAAGAGTGTGAACTCTAAAGAGCCAAGACAGAGAGCAAATCAACCCACCAGAGCTTCATCAGATTATCCTACAAGGGATGATGGACGTAACTGGCTGTTTTCACTGGTTGTGGCCTGCAACTGCACTAGTGCAGGTACCCCCTAAAGGTAAGGTATGAGGCCAAAGGTAAGGGTGGGTAGTGAGCAGGCATAGTCAGGAACAAGAACAAGTCAGTAACTGGAGAAGCATCAAGAACAAAAACACAGTAGCCCAAAGGGTCACTGAAACACATGGAGCCTCTGAAGGCTCAGGGGTCAATGGAGGCACCAGAATCAATACTCACTAAGGTCACTGAAGTCACAACAGTCACAGTAGGCCCAGGGGCAACTAAAACACAAATAAGAAGAAAGCAGCAGGGGGCTTGGCACTAGCATAGGAATGTGTTGATTTCTAATTTCTATTGTCTACACCAATCAAGAGAGATTGTTTTTTTTTTTTGTTGGTTGTGACACCAGAACTGCTGGAAAGCTCTGGTAGCCAAGCGCCCGAGGGGATAACCCAGATGTAGATCACAGAAGTTCAGTATGATTTTAGATATTTTAAGGTAAGCTATGCAGTTTGACACTTTTAGCAATGGGTAAAGGCATTCTAAGAAGCTTCCTTCAAGGATTAAGGTTTACTTAATGAGGCTCAAGGACCATACTGAGATCCAAGAATAGAAGTGCTTCCTTGGTGGTCTGATGTTCTTAAGACTTTTCCTCAATATTTAAATGCCTTTAAGAGGTTTTGTTGTGAAATTTTAGCTGACACTAGATGACATGATTAAAGCCTTTAGTCTTACCATATTATGCTCTAGTTTAAATTCTCATATTTTCTTTAGATGATCCATGTCACGCACGGAGAGACAGGACCAGTAGGGGGCACTATGGCTTGCAGGTAGTGTGCGCCCTGAGAAGGGCCAAGGCGCAGAGTCTGAGCAGTAACCGGGTTTTCTCCAGAGCCTCTGATGGTGAGGATGCTGCGCCGCTGGTTACTGCCAGGTTGCGGTCCTTGGGCACACCAAGGTGGCCAAAGCAAGGTACCAAATCACAAAGCAGAAGGATAGTTGAGGAAGGCCGGGGTTGAGCCAGGCAGCAAGCAAGAGAGGTCAGGTCACATGCCAGGGATCCAGGAGACAGACACTAGTGACACAGGGGCCACTGCAGGCACGGGGAACACAGGAGACACTGAAAGCAACAGGAGCCACAGATGACTTAGGGATATCCACTGGCTGACAGGAACACTGAAACAGCACAGGGAAGTTGGCTGGGAATCAACAGACTGGACAGCGAGGGGTTAAGGCAGGAGCTGGAAAGAGGAATTAGGCACCAGGTGAACAGGAACTAGCTCACAGAACTAGGGGCCGCCGCACAATGGAGACATGTTGCAAGAACACAGAGTGCAGTGTGTGAGTGTCACGGTGCCTTCCGTGACTGAAGTTTGAGGATCTGTCAGACAAGCTGCATGTGTGATTATCTGACAGTCTCTTCGTTTTTACTTGTTTCTGTGTTGTTGTTGGTAATGACCACACCCCTTGTATCAGGTGCAGCTGGTGGTCATTACTGCTCCTCCATTTAATCTGGCCTCACACTTCATGCTGTGCGGTTGATATTCACTGCTGGGTTGTGAATAGCTGGAGTGTTGTGCCATCCTGAGTTCCTGTTTATATCTGCTAATAAGATAAGTTGCTTTACTTTTGGTGTTTTGGTGTATTGGTGTTTTGTGGTTATTTAGTTGTTTACTAGGCCTCAGGGAGACACTGGGTCCTTCATAGGGGAAGGAACCAGCAGTCTCAAGCCAGAAACTACTGCTAGGGCTATACAGGGCTAGTAGGGACTAGGTTCCTGTGTATGAGCATTCTCACCATCAGGGGATGCTCATACGGTTAGGAGTTAGGGCTAGATTAGGGTGTCTGCAAGGGGTGACCATTCCCTTTTCCCTAGTCATTTGAGGCCTAGTAGTGAATAATACTTTTCTGTTTCCCTCCCCTCCCTGTTATTCGTGACAGTGAGCTAGCTAAATAGCAAGGGGTGATTAAGAGGCTATTTCCTGATTGGTCAGCAAAGCTGATAAAGCTTGCTAGCGTAGGCATGCCCAGAGCCAGAACTGCCCGCATACCCAGGAGAGACGCGTCTGCGCTTTAGCAAGGAAGAGGTAAGTGTGACAGTCCATAGCATCCCAAAGTAATAAAAAACAGAATTGTTTGGTCATTCAGTTGGCTCTCATAACCATTAGCTCAAAAACCATTATATATATATATATATATATATATATATATATATATATATACACAACAGAAGCTATCTATTTTTACGTACACAAGATCATCTTTCTGCCATGTAATGGTTTTGCTTTGCTGCCCCTTCTTTGATCTACAAATGTTCTAAAAATGCAATACCTTTGTGGTTGTTATCTTATCTCAATGGTTGTTAAGCAGGGAGTTATGATATTTGCTACCCTACCCTATATTTGCTACTCTACCCTGCCTTTAATGGCTAATCTACAAATCTTAACATTTATTACAGCAACACAAAATACAAAAAAAATGCAAGTGTGTAAAATGTGAATGTCAAATGAAAAATGTGTTCACAGTACATAAACTTTTAGCCTCTGCACCATCCTAAGAGGGTGGTCAATGCCATCTCAGTATATAATAAATCTGCAGAATTACATTTCAGATATCAAAAAAATTAGTTGCTTTACCTGGGCCATATGAAGACTTTCTCAGGAGATGCATGGGATAAATTTGTCCAGATAAAGTACCACCCTGTTTCTCCAAAAATAGGACAGTGTCTTAATAATTTTTGCTCCAAAAAATGCAGTAGAGCTTATTTTCAGGGGATGTCTTATTTTATCTTGAACTACAATCGACATTTATTCTTGAAAAAAATCAACATTTGTTCAAATATAGTCATGTCATCATCTTCTGGAACATCATCATAACTCTCCAAACCCTGAATTCCATCCTAAATTTCTTTTAATAAATGGTATTCCATTTCCTTTAGAACCATTGGCCCCAATTTCTCATGTCTAGCAATAGCGCTTTCCTTAAATAAGCACCTCTTGTCCATGTATTTATATATAGTAGCTAATTTTCAGGGTAGGCCTTATATTTCGAGCATCCTTAAAAATACGGAAAAATTATGCTAGGGCTTTTTTTCGGGGTAGGTGTTATTTTTAGGGAAACAGGGTGACACCCAACTTAGTGAAAACCCTTGAAGCTGAAGTCCCTCGTAATGGGATAATGTTGAATTCCTAAATGTGTTTTAAGTCTAATAAGTATATGCAATACTTAAAAACTTTACAGTATCCCCACATACACCTTTCATAAACCTTCCATATCACTGCTGCCTATAACAATCATGGTATGTTTACTATCCAGGCAACTAACACAAAATATTACTATGGACATTTAGACTACAGTTTTCTGAATATTTTTTTTACCATGATAGTGAGTTAGGCCTTATGCCATAAAAATAAGTTTTCATAACTTGCAGTGAGGAGTACAAACAAACTGAACAAATGAATGCAGCTCTGTACTTATTCAGACATTTAGTGAAGTTGTTTTGACAAATTTTTTGGCAAGTAAAAAAAGCTCCCATGAATGTGTTTCATCTATATATTTAGCAACTTGCCTTTAAAATTGCTAAATATAAGTTGTATGAATGGTTCTATATTTAAACTACATCTCGGCTATAAACAAGCATTCCTGAATAAATAGTAAACCACAATTAATAGATAAATTATTTGCATGTGTCTACCCCCCTCATCTTGGGTTTACCAGGAAGTTAAAATATGTATGTACCTTCTAGGTTATAAGACCACTATTTTTGATGGAATGAATTTGGTTTCTTTTGGCATATTTTGCCAGAAGCTTAGGGGCAGTATTGTATATTTAATAAAAGCTGTATGTAGCTAAGAACATAGAATCACCAGCTAAAGCCTTGTAATGAATAACAACAGATAATGCATTTTAATTAATAACAGCAGCCTATTTCAACAAAGTTAGGAGATATGTAAAACTTTTCAAGAGCTGTTCTCAAAGAAAAGAAATGTTTAGGATGGGCTAATTAGAGAAAAATCATGTACATTTTAAAATGTACAGCTTACCTATGTTCTGTAATTATTGTTTTGGGTAATTGTTCTTCTAGCGTCAATCAAATCTATTCCCAAAATAAAGTAGGTACTTGTTACTTCCCACTCACAAAATGCTAATTGGCTATGACAGTTTTCATGTAGGCTTGTGTTTTTCAAATAGAGGATACATGTAAAAAATAGTCAGATATTCAGAAAGGAGAAGAAAATTAGCATGAAGAGGACATTGGGCATTTAGTTGCCCATTGGGTATATAAACAATCCAACAGCAAGCTAAATCCAGCAATGGAATGCTAATGTTTTCAATGAAAACTTCAATAAATAGTTTATTAAAGGAACTATTTATACTCCTCCAAGTGATTTTATATTATTTGTATTAATTGGAGTTTTTATAAGTAGCCTAGCCAAGTTCATGTGAAGTACTATTTTTAAACTGAATCCAACAAGTTGTTTAATTTGTGCATTGCATAACAACTTGACTTGCTTAGAAAATCAGCCTCAGAAAATCCACACTCTTTCTACCTTAAAGTGGAATTATATATATAATATATATAAGTAAAAAAATGTAAATAATATTGTAAGCAATACCACAGCAGTTTTTGTTTTGAGTTTTTTTGAGTTTTTCCAGTTTGAGTTCCATTCTGTAACACAGTTTTACTATCTATTGATTTTGACCCTGATGACCTTGTCCGAAGGTGTCTTTTTTTTTTCAGTAAATATAACAAGGGGGTCCATTTATTATGTTTTAATCTAACATTCACCCAACTTTTACCCAAAACCTGCACAATTCACACAAAAAATCTATGGCAGAATTAGGCAAAAAATAGAAATGAAATATTCACAGCTTAATGAATGAAACCCAGCGCGCATACATGGGAGTTATGTCATTTAAACCTGGCAAAAGATCCTGACCCCACCAGAAGTCAGGGTGCAAATGTCTAAGGAAGGCAGGGTGAATGTTCTAAATATAAACTGTAAACAGTTGAGAATTATCATTTGATTCCTGTTCTCAGTCTCATAAATTCCTGAGGAATCTGAATAGTAAAACGCGTCAAAATTGAGACGACATGTACAATATTGTATATTGATTGTATGTTTATTGTATTGTATTGTGATTTGATATTGATGAAAATGTTATAGATCCATCTCATGTTTTTGATGTTTGAATAAATTATGATTTTATTGAATTGAAGTTGAATTTGTGTAGATGGAAGGTGCCTTTAAAGTCCATATATGTGGAAAATGTATTCATGCATAATTATATTTACTTGGATGGATTATATACCATAATTACCTTCAATTATTTTTAGGTCTACATAAATTTAATTAAATAGCCCTGTGCAGTTATACGATTAAAGATTCAACCAAATCAAAACTTACCTGAACAAAAATATTTGGAATATAACCTCTGACCCCCCACCTCTCATTAAAGCTGGCACTTGATTGCAGTTGTACACATTCATAGATAGAATTCTATCTGCAACAGTTTCCTTATGAACTCGTTTAAAAACAGATAACGAAATAGCTTTGTTAGAGAAATACATTCTGACATTAATTTATAGCTATTAAAATGCCAACCTAATAAAAAATAATACCTGTTGTTTGTCTGTTAATTAAATCTAATTAATTAACTAAAGCCACTAGTGACATGTGATTTGCATTTCAAAAGAGGAAGATAAATGCTGACTGTTTGTTTTACAGAATTATTTCCTATCTGAGTTGCCACAGATTAATTAATTTTCCTAAATATTTAAGACAACTTTTTGAATTAGAGAAAGATTTTTCAAGTCAGTCTTATTTCTTATATACCAAGGACATTTCTGTCATTCTAATTTTCACAAAATGATATCTTTTAAAAAAATCTGTCTACAGAATTTTGGAAACTGTAGTATGGAGTGTTCGGAAGCAGCAAAATCTTAGGTAAAGCAAATCATGGGTAGATTACCATTTTAACCCATGTGTTGCTAAGGGCTGACAATTGGGTTCTGATGACGGATGGGTTGATTCCCTTGCAAGGGGTAAAAATGAAAAAAATAAATAAAAAAAAGCTTTGCACACTGTTGAATATGATGACTCCAGTAAGGCATCTCTCTAACACGAAAAGCCATCAATGATATTTGCCCTGGAAGATGTAGGAGAAAAGAAGATGACTGTAAGGAACTTACCTGTCCTGCGAGCCCGCGGTGTCCCTGGGGATCCCAGCCACAGAGGGAGACACCGCTGTAGCAGGCAGCATGGCCGAGGCTGCTGCTCTACTCGCAGCTTGCCTCTCTCTGCAGGCGGAGGGATCCGTCCTGGCCAAACTACTGTTCAGCCAGGCGGCATCCCTTGCATCCCTTCAGATGTGGTTACTGAATCTCCTGCTCTCAGCACTCCTTTGCATGTGCAAAGTAGTGCACGTCCTAGGGGTGCTGTGGGAAGAGGTGCGTGTGCTACAATGCGTCCCTCTTGTACCCCCCGAGGGCAAGGCACTCGGCTGCCTCGCCCCGGGGCGGGACATAGTTAGTTTGAATTCCCTGCAGCCAATCGGCCGCAGGGGATTCAGTTAGTCTCCTATCAGAAGGCGCCAGGTGGAGCAAGGCCATTGGTCACTCTGGCCATTTAAGGAGAGCCTGTCCTGTACACCATTGCCCGCTATAAGCCTCTGTTAACACAGTGTGCTTGGGTGCGTCCTTGTGTTGGTTTAAAGTTTATCTGCTTTGTCATCTCCATAGTGACCTGGTTTGAAACTGACTCTGCTTGAACTCTGCCAGCCCTGACCTCGGATTGTTACTGACCATTCTGCCTGCTGCCAGCCCTGACCTCGGATTGTTACTGACCATTCTGCCTGCTGCCTGCCCTGACCTTGGATTGTTCTTGACCTGTATTTGCCTTACCTTCTTGTACTTCGCTTGTTTGGACTTAACCCTTACTGTGCTTTATGACTTTGAATAAAGCCTGATTAAAGGATATCTGGAGTTGGTTGTGGTTTGTGTGCCCAGGCGCATTACAATGACATACTAAAGGTCTAGGAGTAGAGTATTTATTTTATCATAAAAGCCCAATAACAAGTCAATACATTTTTGGGGCTATAGAGTTTCCCCTTCAACAGTTGTAGCTACACAACCAGGTATTGAAGCATCCCTTTACAACAAGGGAGCCTTTACATTTACTCTCGATTACACATATGATTACTTGAAGCCCTGTGGAAACCTATAGTTCATAATAAGTCTTGGCTTGCTGTTTTTGGATTTTTGTATGAAATAAATATTTTAAGGCTCTTCTGGCGTGCAGTGCTTGTTTTTTATACACTTCCCAGAATTCCAAATAAGATTTAGGAGATTAAATAACATGCAGTTGCAAACATAGCCAACAGTGGGCCCCTATAAAGAACTAACATGGGTACTACCGCTAACTTGGGGCCCCTGTTAATCCCCTGCTGGTTGAGTGGGTCCAGGGCCCTCATACAACAGCATGCTTTGCACCTCCATATGCCTGCCCGGAAACTATGATAGTGGCTGCTCTAAGGCAATGCAGTGGTGCACCTGATATGTGATTGGAATGTGTGCCCAATCACAAGCAGCTTTTGTGAAATAAGAGTTTGTAATTAGGACTGGCAATAACTCCCAGCATAAACAGTTTGGGAACGGGACCCGTTGTATATGTCTGTGTTTGTATATACCAGGGTACCACGCCACTAAATTTTGACCACCCAACTCCCCTCTAAATAATAAAACAAAATAAATAAAACAGTTGGATTTTAAAAAAATACACTAATCTAATTGCATACATTTCCTACCATAATCTTTCATCACATGATATGCCTGGCCCTAAATAATGTTTCTTTTGAGTACCTATTAGATTCATAATTAGATTCATTCATCATCATGACCACTAGAGTCCACATCTAGTGGCATCTAGTACTCCTTGTTAGTGTTGGTCGAACGAGTGTTCGATTTGGCAGCTATTCGATCGAATAGCTCGATATTTTTCAGGTGATCGAATGCTGAATTTGAACACCATTAAAGTCTATTGGGGGGGGATTCGGGTTTTTTTCAGGACTGTGTGGAACTGCAAGAGCAATCAGCAACCGCTCCCCTGATTGCTTTGCAGCCCTAGAGTAACTGTAGTATGTGTTCTTGGATAGAGATTCTCTATCCAAGAACATACGGAACAGCAGTTAATCTGCAGTCACAGCTAATTGGAAGCACTCCCGTGGCTCCTCCAATCAGCTGCGACCGCAAAGTTCCCACAGTCACCGGGCTGTACTTATCAGCCGTGAATGGCAGAGGAACTCTCAATGGAGAAACTCTGCAGTTCCCCAGCGATCCTGGGGGGCTTTTGAAGTTGAAGTAAAGTTAAAAAAGAATTGCTGCATTTATCTAGGCAGATGCGGCAAATAACTAAAGCTGCGTACACACGTCCAATTTTTATCGTTGGAAATGAACGACGAACAACGACGAACAACCGATTGGCCAAAAATCGTTTGTAAAAAAAGTAACCA
>NC_092862.1:22908199-22962270 GCF_032062135.1 Pyxicephalus adspersus
ACAAAATCTTTGAACGATCGTGTCGTTATCTGTATGTACAGGATCGGTGCTATACGATCGTTCGCAGATATCGTGCAGGATCGTTTGTCGTTCGTTTACAAACGATAACAATTGGAAGTGTGTACGTAGCTTAAGACTTGTCTAAACAAACGTTGCTACAAAGTTTATAATGGTGTACTCCACTCAGCCAGTATAAATACACACTTGATCTTTTTTATAGAAAAATTTAAATAGATGTTTGATTCGTTAAACAGATTGGAGTAAAATAACAAGCTTGATCTTTTCTTCTTTGTATGCCTTTTTCTTGCTTTGGTTCTGATTGGGTCAATCTTACCTTTCAGGGCTTGAAGTGCAAGTTTTCTAGCTACATGTGGTACCCACATTATATTACTGCAGTTGAGTTTCTTTAGCTATGTTTGTCAATGCTGCCTCTAATAACCCTGGGTTCGATCGTACATTATTTGCTATTTTTCTGAAAGGCTATCATTGGTGGGTTTACATTTCCTGCATCAGGGCTGAACAAATGCAAGCTTTCCCTCTATGCTTTTTTTTCATGTCATACATTAATTGCTGCAACTTTTTACCCTTGCATCCTACACTTAACTTGTGAAAGAATATGTATGACAAAGTTCTCATTCATTGAAGCATGCCATCAAATAGGCCTTGCGGGCAAATACTCAAAGCATTTGATCTAGGGATATTATAAAAATAGAGGTTTAACGCATACCATGAGCCAAAAAACTTAGCCCTGAAAGTCGGCAATGTTTTCAGTGTGTTTTCTGTTCATATCAGTAGTTCTTTTGAAGATGTTCCAAAAGTGTAAGTTTTCTAAAAGCTACAGTTTGTTTTGCTTCTATTGCAGTATCCTTGGGTGGCCTTGGTTTGCACCTGTGAACAATAACCCCCCCCTCTGGATTCTGTTATTTTGGGAAACTGGAATTATGTCTTTGTTCAAATTAATTTCCAGCCCATGGGCAGCCATCTGCCAGCTACTAAATATGAAATGAAATGCTATTGTGGGAAAACCAGCTCATTTCTATTATTTTAAATGCCACTATGTGGCCATTACATTCCTGAGCCTTTATAAGCAAATAGCAAAGCAAATACCACTACAGAAACTGCGAGCCTGGGAGATTTCTGGCAATGGACTAAAATGTGTGAATATAAATTACCTGTTCACAATAATTCAAATTGAAGCAGCTATTCTCTGACTCCTTGATTGCATTTAAAATGTTATGCCTGGGATCGATTTACTAAATGAGCTTAGACTAAAAATTGAGTTATCATTCTGCAAGTAAACATTCACTTAGCTTAGTGAATGTGGTGAAAATTCACATACAGTTAACCTTCCTAGCGGTAACCCTAAGTGTGACTCTGGGTGGAAAAAAGTTGATGAAAGTGCTAACCCCAAGTCACACTTGGGGTAGGTAAATCTATGGGAAGGTTAGGAACTGATCCACCGCTGTCCCGCGTTGTCCATCGCCGTGATCCCTGTCTTCTGCCTTCTTCCTCCGGCGTTGTCTGCACATGATGAGTCACCGGGGGAGTTGCCGGTGACGTCGGTGCGTGTGTACATTGCCGGAGGGGCAATGTATTGAATGCAATACACTGGATTTATATGTGTACATTGTATTTCATGAACATTTATTTTACAGTATAATAATAATATTTTTACATGATTGTGTGGTTTAAACTTTATTATACTCATACTATTATATTATACTGCAAAATAAATTTTCATGAAAAACAATGTACCGCTTTTAGACAAGTAAGTAAACCCCCCACAATCCCAAGTGAATATTTTCCCATTGGGGTTGATTCAGTAAAAGTATTTAGGTTGTTAAATTAGCAACATGGATTATCCTCTTGCACTTGAATTTTCATTAATTGAATGTGGGAAAATAACTTTTCAAAAGTATTCCCAATTAGGTGCAAGGAAATCTTAAAAATTATGATTTTGCTTGCTGGTGGAATTTCATCTCATTCCCTAAGTGACGAATCCTTTGCAAGAGTAAGTTAACAGCCTCCGTCCTATAGTAAATAAACCCCTCTGTGTCTAATATTTGTTTTTTGTTTTACTTATGTCACCCATATACTTTTCAATATTTTTGATCGATAAAATAAGCTTCACAGGCTGGCACAGGTTAAAAAAAGATAGAAAAATTAATGCAGCATATTTTCAGAAAATTGGGTAAGAAAAATTGCATTCTTTAATCCAAAACGTGTGAATGGGGTGCAACTCCAACATGACACTGATCAACCCTTGGCTGCAGCAGAGACAAGTGAAGTTCTAGAGTTCTAGACTGACCTCAAGCAGAACTCCTGACCATCATTGAGCCACTTTGGGGTGAAGTTAAAGAATGTGGGTTTTTTTGCCAATAAGAGAGGGAAGCTTTACCAATAAAGGAAATAGCAAAATATATATAAATACACGTCCTTAAATTAGTCAAATTTCAACACTCACGGAAACTTTCACATGGATGCCCTTTTTCTACAACTACAGAAACAGGGTGATCACAATATCTGATCTCCAAATTTTTTGTAGGTCAATGCCACAGAAGGATGTGAAGCCATTGGATTTGCAACAGAACCAGACAGCCAATGTTTTTTAATGAAGGTCGGCAATGGTAATCTTTTCTCTTCAGGTTCAGAAACTGGGAATGATTTTACCTGAATTAAACAGCAATATTAATTCATCTCAGTAGCAATGATTTAGGCCTTAAAAATTAACTACAAGGGAATTTTAAAGCAAAAAGCAAAGTGGAATCCTCTAAACTGCAAGGGTAAATAATTTTGTTTTTTAGAGCACCATTTTAAAGCAGCTTACTTGTTGCTTTCAGTAGCTGCACAGGCTTTATTTTAGTTAACAATATTTGTCCATGGTACATCCTATTTTCTTATTTAACCTTCATTAATTTCAATTTTCTTGTTTTCTTCAAACTGTTTGGTTGACTTTCATTTAGCTATTGTAAAACTTAGTGAAGTGTAGAGGCATTAAGGCTGCAATTGTCTAATACATTGTGTTTTTGAATGTTCACATTTAAATAGATTATGTTTAAGTAGACAAAGAACGTAAGAATGCGATGAAGCATAATAGTACATAACAATATATATATATATATTCTGTATATACATGGTTTATAGTTTTGGACAATGTATGGAAAGGTAAAAGCCCAGAATTTTTTTTTAACTACATTTTCTCCACTGGAAAATTTGTACTCACCTCTTGGTCTAGTGTGTGTGAGATTGAGAAAACAGCACATGTGTTTAATGTTTGTAATAAAATACAGAACTACTGTCGTTCTGCATTTTAGCCACAAGATGCCGCTGTTTCTGAGCACAGCTAAACAAGTGGCCAGTATTTGTATATTGATAGGGGGTGTGCTTGTTCTGGGAAAGACAGGAAGCAGGAAACAGGAAGGAGGAGAGCGGACATCTTGCAAGGACTGTGTGTGTGTAAAAGAGAATCCATTCGCATCCAAGGGTCAGCGTGTTCCTAGAGACTCAGAAGCTGTGGCTGAGTGAAGCTGACAACCATCCAAGGTAGATCCTGTCCAGAGGAAAGAGGATTGTTGTCCAGAAAGGCTGAGAGAAGCTGAGGAACGGAGAGCTGTCTGTCCTGCAGGACCTCATGTTTGCTGAAGAGACTGGCTGCTGTTTTTCAGTTTAAGGACATTGATGGATCCAGAACAAGACCCGGGTCAGTAAAATCGTGCACACACCGCATTATAGGATTGGCGCCTGAAGTACCAGAGACTGAGATTATACCTGCAATAGTTAGTGAGTTAGGGTCTATGTATGTGGCAGGTCATAATAACCAATCTTGAAAAAGGACGCTGTGCTGACCTCTGGGGTGAATGTATTTAATGTGTTTTCTTTGGGTTATTGTTTGGAATTTTGTTTATTGTGATAGTATGCAGTAAAGTACTTCCTGTTTTATATAAATTGGTGTCAGTGGGCTGCTTTTCCCTGTTTGTGACTTCGCTGTATCCTAGAAAGCCCCCGGTACACGGCTTACATGTGCACTGAATAAAAAAAAATAATTGAGTTATGTTTGTTCTTGAGTGGACTGGCCTTTTAAAGAAGAACAAATAGTTTCAACTAAAACATTATAAAATGTAAAAGAAAAAAGGGAACAAAAAGCACGAATATTCAAACGAATATTGTGTTTTTTTATTAAAATATTCTTAAGACTTTTCTAGAGCTTACTCAACTCTGGAATGGTTTTTCTCCTATTCAGCTTGCCCCTTCTTTCTGCCCCTTTAAAAGAGCACTCAAAACCCATCTTTTAAAACTTGCCTACCCATGTTCTTCTGTCTCTTTAAACCCTCACTATATCCCACCACTACATATCTCCCATCCTATTGTGTGTTACTCCCCACACTTCCTAGATTGTAAGTTCTTTGGGGCAGGGTCCTCTCCTTTTCCTGTATCACTGTCTGTATTAGTCTGTCATTTGCAACCCCTGTTTAATGTACAGCGCTGCGTAATATGTTGGCGTTATGTAATTTCAGCCACCTAAACAAGTTGCCAGATACAGGCTCACAAGCAGAAAAACCTTATGACAATCAGTGATATTTTCACATCAACTAGTTTTAAACATACATCTTTAATGTTTGTTTGCATTGTGGCCCAGGAGTTTTATCTCAATATTAACAGCGCACCCCCCCCCCCCAGATAAAAAAAGGTTGGGCACCACTGCTATAGATCTCATGTTGTGGTCACTTTCTAGTTTTTGGTCCAAGCCTCAAAGGACTTGAATCATCTGTGGACACACTCTGGTGGTAGAAGTGAGGATTTCTCTTAAAATAACTTTTTCTTTTTCCACTTTGGTAGAAGCATTTCCTCTTCTGGCTGTAGTCAGGACCAACCAGTCAAATGACCTCCTGCGCATGTTCTTCCCTATATAAAGAAGTGACAGGCTATTGCCTGAACAAGGAGGTTAGAATGTGTTGTCCATGATCTAATGTATTTTTCCTCAAATTATTCTGATCATCCTTGATTGTCACCTGCCTTTGCTTGTTCCATCTATTGAATTTTATATTGAATTAAACTCTTCAGTTTCTAATGCCAGCTTAGTTCTGATGATCATTGATAGCTACCTGCCCTGGGCCTGGCCTGTTCTGATATTATTATCTCATGAATTTGTACCACAATCCCATTCTTACACAGTCAGCAGTGCCAACCCAGGGATCTAGGGATTTCCTTTAAAAGTTCATCATCTGGTGGTGCATCTGGAGGCTGGTGTCTTGCACTTTCTCCAGACAAGTTTACAGGGGACACAGATTCACTATTCCATCTGTGAATACTATGACTATCAACAAGTGGCATATTCCAAATGACTGATAATCCAAGACTGGCCCTTCAAATCAAGAGCGTACAGGTAAATATTAAGTCTCAAAATTATATTGCAGGGTCTGCAGGTTACGTTTTTATTGCCGATGTATGCTTATCAGGTAAAATCTAAAATAATGAATAATGAAATTTAAAAAAGAATAGACGGACAGTGCAATAACACAGTGTTCTGCTATCATTCCAGGCTGTAAACTGTATAGGGGCCATTTACTTGGGGATAGACCCAGAATAAGTTGTTTTTTCCTTTTTGGAGGAGAATAGGGTTGTATAACCTTGTTAGATAGGCTTTTCAGGTAGGATAGGGAGGTCTAATTGTTAAGAAGAAAGTGAGAGGAAAGGCAGATTAGTGAAAGGGGTATTAAGGAGTGGTGGGAAGTTGTTGTTCAGAATGGGAAGAAGAGGACAGAATGCAAAAAAAAGTGAAACTGACAGAAAAGAGACACTCATGAAGCCTATGGTTATAAAAAATCTTGAAAATAAAAGTTCAGCACAAGGGATATTATGACCTACATATCTTTAAAATGGGTGGTGACCATAAGAATAATTCAAGGTGCCCAAGTCAGCACGATCTGTTGGGTTTGGAAACCTATAAACTTTAGGCTTTTTCAAGGTGCTAGGATGCAAGTCCTGGTGGCATTCATTAAAAGTATGATGAGAGGTTGTTGTGTTTTGATCTGAGAGAAGAGTAGATATTCCATTCCAGTAATGCCTACAAACTGGAGAGACATTTGGGTATATTTATTTAGCATGGTGGGCAAAATGTATTTGCAAGGAATTTATTATGCTGATTCCTAGAAAGATCTCTCCCAGTAATTCTTGCAACCACTGGGGTTAAAATGCATGCTTTTATGATTAGAAAGGGGTTGCTCTAATAAAACTGCAGAAGAGGTATGCCAGGAAAAACCCAAACACTGTCTAAAATTACCTTTATAGAAAGAAACTTTGTAGAAAGACTACAGTTTGCCATGCAACATATAGGCAAAGACCTTCTGGAAGAATGTGCTGTGGACTGATTCATCAAAATAATTTAGTTTTTCAACAGTAACAGAATACAGAATTCCACTTCAGATCCATATACCAGCTTGGTTGTGGAAATATTATGGTTTAAGGTTGCTTTCCTGTTGCAGGGTCTGATGCAACGTACATCTATGAAATCTTAATTTATTCGACATGCACTTTATGAGAATGTTAGTTCATCTGTGTAAAGTTACAGTTGAAGAGGAAATAAATACATCTTTTAACACAATAATGATTTGACGCACACTAGCAATTCCACCAAGGAATTTCTCAAAAAGAAAATGAGGCCTATGGGTTAAGCCTCGGGTTAAGCCATGACTGCTTATGGAGTAGTGTAGTCAAAGCTCTGACTACGACTCAAATGTTGTAGAGGGATTTGAAAGTTCATGGAAGGAAATAAACAAACATACTGTTATTTTACGATGACCTGTGTTCAAAAATGTAAAATATAGACTAAGGGTGTACTTAATCTTTCCACAGTACACCATTACATCTGATATTTTCAATAAATAAATTATTTAAAATGCAAAATTTTATTAGGATTTTATTAAAGTAAATCATATTTATCTTTAGGCAGTGTGTTTGAATGAAGAGCAAATGCTTTCCTGTTGAAAAAGTTAATCGGTTCTATTGGGTGTACATACTTTTTCCCATTACTGTATAGCAAACCACTTTCAACCAAATGTTTAACAAACCAAAAGGGAATGAATTAACAAAGCTGATTGTTAGGATTTACAAATACTTTATTACCGTTCTCATTCCTAGGGGTGGAACACTAGCTCCTTTGTGTTCTTTCTGACTTTTAAATATGCCTGGATTTGTTCATATGAATCGTGTTTACAATTAATGTTTCTTAGTCTGACACTCACCCACCATAACAAGCCAGCCTGAGATTCCAGGTACTGAGAATTAATATCTTTTCCGTCATCGTGGATTCTATTAGACTCCTAGACGCTGTTTTTTAGGATTAAGACATTCTCATCATTTTAACAATGCTATAAATATTTTGAAATACCTATAACATTACTTGATGTTTTAGGCACAAGGTCTGGTTGAGTGTTCAGTTCCTCCACGGTGTTACTAGAGGTCATTTAGAATGTTATTAACTGCAGTATGGACGATGTTCTTGAAGATGTTCTCATTCACAGCAATTACAAAAAAAACAGATTTTAAGCACCAATAATCCCATTTTTTTCCTTTAAGTTAATTGTTTCCAGATGTGTGTTTTTTGGATAGATTTCAGGCCAGTATTTTTTTCCACAGTATGAATCGGCCTGCATTCACATCCCAGATGTGTTATGATGACTTCTTCCTCTGCACATCTGGTCTCTGACATACTTTTGTCATTGCTACGTGGCAGACTGGGAAATGGACTGACCGCCAGCCAAATTAGAATCATCAGATGTGAACAAGGTATGAAAACATAGCTACAAAAAAAGATAAAAATGTGACATAGTTGGGTATAAAATAGAAATGACAAGGGTTGCCTCAAGCTAGAGGTTACAAAAGAAGAAGATGGGTGGAGTTATATCATTCTGAAAGAGGAAATGGAAATCCTCAGTGAAATTCTGTGTGTGGATTCAGGTGCTTGGCTCTGAATTTCATTTTTGCAGCATTTCTTTGAAAGCTCGGTTTAATCTCAGAATACTTTATACGGCCACACAAGATGAAATATTGTAATTTTTTCCAAATGGCAAAAATAAAGGTTTGTACTGGGTCTAATCAGATCCTTCTTTTCATTTTCTAACTTACTTAAATATTTTTATATTATGTTTGGCTTTTTTTATAATGCTAAGCCCCAGGCTTGATAACTGATTTGTAAATATACTCTTCAGTATCTACAAAGGATATAAACTCACTTTGTGTTCCAAAATGTTGCCATAAATCTGGATGTTACGTACAAGTACCCAGCAGGTCTATGCAGTACTACAGGTTGTCTGTAGAAAACTACAAGGGGTAAAGGTTTCTTTATCCATATTTATCCATATATTGTAATTATTTATATAGATCATCTCCCTTGGGGTTGGGCTCCCTGGGAAACCCCATGAGCACAATCCAGTACAGCAACATCTTATCTATACAAGCAAACAGAAAACAAAAACATATAAAAAAATCTGCAGGTCCTGTAAATAACGGATATATGGGTCCCTAACCAATACAAAATGTTAAATTGACAACATTACAAATTTAGTGCTGTCCAGGTTCCTGCTGGCCTAACTCACAGAGATTACCATTTGAGGTTGTTTGTACACCACACGAGTATTTGTCAGCTCCCCCAACACTGAACTGGTCCCAGGGTGGTGCAGCTTCACCTAAGCAGGCTGGGAGTTCAAACACAGCCCTGGAATTTCAAACCCTGCTTTAAATGGGCTCATTAACCCAACAGTCAGACCAGCTGCATTCAACCTAGTTAGAAAGATTCAACAACCTGCCTGGATATGTGAGATACATATCCCCATTCCTCACCTGCTGTCACAATATATATATATATATATATTCTGTTTAAATTTTCATCCCCAAAATAAACCTATGGAATTTATTTATTTATACCATATATTTTAGTCTGGGATTGTTAGGGACAATATAATCTAAATATGTTTTAATCTTTGCTTCTCTGAATTTCTCGGACACTAAGGATCACCTTCATGTGTTTACAACTCTATACCCTACCAAAAACTAAAACTGAATTTACTGTTTAACAGAGTTGTTCTAATACAGATGTGGATTGGCATGGAGATGAAAAAAGTCAGAGAAAAGTTTTTTCTTACATAGAAACAGAGATGGTGGATATCACCATCGCCTGGTCTGCTCCTCCCTTTGGATTTGCCGTTTTAAAAGCTTGCGGTAGTAGTTGTGGCTATGTGTTGGTTTTAATACTTTGTAGATAGCATGTAGGTGCATGAAAAGAATGTATATTGTGTAATTTGTAAAACCATGGGATATAAATGTAAAAGAATCTTTCTGTTGATGTTATACTTCAGATATACCAGTCTTATCAGTCCTGAGGAAGCTAATGTTGCGAAACATGTTGAACGCTGATTGGATGTACAAACAAGTTTCTGTAACAGCTAACATATCTTTGAAATTTTAATTATATATTAAATGATGTTTTTAACTTAAAAATTGTGTAATTCTATAATTACTGCCTTTAAAGTCCTGAAATTGATTCAGTTTTGGTTATACAAAATTGGTGGATGTGGCAGTATTTATTAGTGTATATATATATATATATTATATATATATTAATATTTATATGTATAAATATATATATATACACTAATCCCTGGTCTTCTTAGAATATAAAGGTACCGAACCATTGAATTAAAGAGGAACTAAACTCAAAACTTCAAAAAACAAAATACACTTACATTTTTTCCCGCGGGGCAGTCCGATCCCTCCAGTGGTTTCCTCCTTATGGTTCCGGGTCGTCCCAGCATCCATCCCAGGGCACTGCCTTCTTCTCTCTTTTCTTCCTGTTCTTCTTCCTACGTCCAGGCCCGAGATCGGGTCACGTAGGATGGAAAAACAAATTTGCCGATCTCACTGTCCATGCTTGAGATCAGCAATTTTTTTCCTTTGCTCAAAAAGACTCATTCTGCTCATTTCAGGCATGCACAGAAAGAGCCTTTTTGTGGAAAGTCAGGCGTGATGACAGGAAGGGGGTACAGGTGAACAAAATTAGAGGGGCAAGTGGGGGACACCTGTGGCTAACACCTCCTAAAAACTCAACCCATCAAAAAACCCCTACCCTGTTACACATTGTTGGAGGCTTCTAGCACTTAAACCCCAATTTATCTGGAAACGGGGGTACAGGTGAAAAAAATTTGAGGTGCAAGTACGGGACACCTGTGGCTAACACCTCCTAAAAATTCATAAAAACTCTGCCTATCAAAAAAATCTACCCTGTTACACATTGCTGGAAGCACCTAGCATCTGAACCCCAATTTCTCTGGAACGGGGGGGAGGCGGTACAGGTGACCAAAATAGAGGTGCAAGTGGGGGACAAACCACCTACAATTGAATCGCTAAGGCATCGTCAGAAAATAAAGAACTCTGCCCATCAAAATAATCTACCCTGTTACACATTGCTGGAGGCTTCTAGCACCTGAACCCCAATTACTCAAGATTGGGGGGTACAGGTGAACAAAATTAAAGCTGCAAATGAGGGACACCTGTGGCTAACACCCCTTAAATTTCATCGCTAAGGCATCGTCAGAACATAAAGAACTCTGCCCATCCAAAAAATCTACCCTGTTACGTTAGAAGCCTCCAGCTTCTAATGTAACAGGATGATACGTTAGAAGCTGGAGGCTTCTAGGGGCATAGTTCAGTGTTTAATTTATTTCAAAGTAGGCCTACACATGCACACTTGTTGTTACAGGTAAAATTAAAAAAATATTAAAACTTTATAAACTGTGTTATGTTTTGCGGCTCCAGACTATTTTTCTTTAGTGGAAGAGCAGGCAAAATGGCTACTTTTGATAGTAAAGGTTGCTGACCCCTGACCTAGGCGATCGGGAATTAGTGTTGCATTGAAAAAAAAACAACAGAATTTGTACCTAAAAATTTTAATTAAAAGTAAAAGGCTTGGTTTGTAAATTCTAGGGTGTATTTGTCGATGTTTTCACCTGAGCTTCATCAAACTTTTACTCAAAATGTACACATTTGTTACATTGGATTAATTTAGAAAATTGTAATTCCCTATTTATTCATGATTCAATCCTTTTTCTAATTGAATCCAATGCAAACATGTGTAATTTAAAGGAAAAAAAAACTGGTTGAATCTCAGGCGAAAACATGAATAAAATAATTACTTTATTCACTATGCTAAACAGGTACATCAAAAACATTCTTTTTTCTCTGTAATATTTCAGAAATCTTTGATACATTTTTGCATGGATTCTGCAGGAAACCAGCAGACAAGTTCTTAATTTGTAGTACTCAGGATCTCCAGCTTTTCAGATCATGTTGATAATATATTCAAAATCATTTATTTTCTTTTAAGTGCTCAAGGAATAATCTCTCAGCAGTCACTTCAGTAATTCCTATCAGATTTTATGTGCTATTTAATTTCCCAGATCAAAATATTGACAGCTTTTTAAAGAGTTGCTAAAAAAGACGCGACTTACACCAAATTATCTTCTTGTTTTAATTTCGAAGACTAAATTGACATAAGTGCCACTAACCCTGGGGATCTGTGCTGAAGTCAGACAACTCAATGTACAGTTAAATTAAATATATAAAACTGTTCAATTATTTACCCCTTGGGACACCAAGGACTTGAGTTACACAAAGTCCTTCTCCAGGAAAACATTTTTGTAAATATATTGTCCTCCAGCTGGTACCTTAAAAGTACAGCTTGGACTTTAATAATTACCTTTAATCAGGACCTGAACACTTCGATACTTTACCTTATTTTTCCAGGACGAGTGACACCCAGCATCATTCAACCCATTTTCTCTTATCCCAGGCTACTTTAGATGCTTCTTTCTCTTCTACTCTGAGCTTTCTGTGTGATAACACGAGGAAGATGATGCCACATTTGGGATCTTACACCATATGCAAAGTGAATATAATGATGTTTTAATGATAGAGAGCTGCAATGTTTTATGTCTGCCGAGGGCTTAGCTTTAATACTGAGGGTATATTAACCCCCCCTTGCATTCTAATTCTGTCCAAATTCCCATGCAAAAAGTGTTACATTGTTTTGCATGGAACTTTATCTTACATTGTAGGCCATTAATTCTTAGGCATAACTCACTGAAATATGTTTAATATTTAATACATTGAATAATAAAGTTTAAATAAAAAAACACAAAAATCTGTTTAAAAAATAGTTAAACATGTAAAGTAACTGGACAGTAGCATATATAATGTGTGTAAAATATAATTATATATATTATTTGAAAATTTCTTTGTATTGGACTCAATACAGGTATTTTGTATTGAATCCAATACAAAGTTTTTGAATTTCCCGCTAATTCGCCCGCTTGCACCGGCGCATGCACCAACATCACCAGGAAAACCCGTAGATCATCTCTGCACTTCGCGGCTGGAGATTGAAGGAGCAGGACGTGTCCCCAGGCAAGGTAAGTGTTTTCTTTTAAGATTAAAGCGACCCTGATTGTGACTCAGGATTACGGCTATGTGCAGGTAAAATCCACCCCGAGTCACACGCGAGGTTACCGCTAGGGGGGAAAAGATGTTTTACCTAGTTTAGTAAATGAGATGAAACTCTACTGACTTCAACCATTCAATCATGTTTGAGGTAAAATCCTTTTTTTACATTGCGTGTGTTCGGGTATTCTTTGTAAACTGAACTATCACCACATTCACCAAGCTAAGTGAATTGTTTCTTGCAAGGTAATAATTCACTTTGGTGAGTGAACATCCTAAACTCCTTTAGTTTTTCAAACCCAAAATGTTTACCATCTCTCTAATTGTAAATTCCCACATGCTTTTTTCTGATGATTTTTGCAGGAGTGGCACTGACAAGGTGAGATTTTTGTCAAGAAGAGTCTGTATATGGGATTCATCACAAACAGAACCACCTGGGGGAAGAATAAAAGAAAATATTAGGCGTGTTTGTTAGCTATGTCTAAGAAATAATGATCACCAGAGTCCATTTGAAAATAGTTTTTAACAGTATGGAGTTTAGCTTTAAGCCCCCCTAAATTTTAGTACTGCTCCTTTTATCCTTATAGACTTATACTTACTAAATAATTGTTTTATGCCTTTTAGGATTGTGGTTTGTTGTTTTCTACTCCTCGGGGGTGGGGCCATAGTGTGTAAAAATTTGGGGAAAATGCTGCAAGCTTCCAAGATGTCACATGATTACCAAGTATGTGCCTAGGTCAACCAAACAGAATTAAGCTGTTAATCCAACAGCCGTCTAACTTTTTTCCAGTTTCTGTAAATCTATTCCAGCATGTACACAACAAGCTATACTAAACTGCAGCTGCACAAAAGCCAGCAGCAGGTGTCGTATTTATCAGTTTTTTTCAGAACCAATTCATTTTTGAAGCTTATCTCAGCCTAATGAATCACATGTAAATACTTATATAAAAGAGAAACTCAATTAACATCGAAATTTAATTATCGCACAGTGGAGAGCAGAAAACCTCAGCATGGTCATAATAAGTTTGTGTGTTTTGAATTTTAACATAAAATGTGTTTATGGTAAAAACATCCAAACTGATATTTCATGAAATAATTTATCCCATTAGACAGAGAAATACAATATCTAAAGCTTTTAATTCAACAATTTACGGTTGTTTCTGAACTGATATCAAATAAAATGACGAGTTACATGCCATTAGTATCAACATTGCAGCTAAATCAGAGCGGAAAATGTTCAAAGGTGGTTGAAACCAGAGAGCAAGTAAGGCCACAGTTTGACCTTTATCAAAAGCTCTGTGAATCCACACAGAATGACAAACGTTGTTCGGTTTTTACTTATATAGGAAAATTCAACTTTCATTACAAAAAATGTATCCAAAATTTCTGTTGTTTGTAACCATTGCAACAACACCCCATTCGAGTGCCATCCGAAAATATTTAGGTTAAAGGGAATTCACTGATTTATATCACAACCATGCAACTGGTTTTTAGGTTTTATATTTTTTGGCTCAACAAGAATTGCAATATAAAATACATTTGTTATATGCCTAAAGGAAAATCATTATCATTAAAGTGGAACTAAACCCAGTTTGTACTAGATCCTAACTCTCGTGGGCACAACCACCATCTCTGTTCTTCCCTTCCATATCTCAATCTTTGGCCATCTTGTTTGGCTGGGATGATGCACAAGCGCACAGGAGTTCATTAATATCCTGCACTCACAAGATAAGCTGGGATTCCTGGGTATCCCGGGCAAAAAAATCTGAGCTGTGCATATGCAGCTTAGCAAAATTTGACAGCTCGGCAGAGATCATGCAGGTAAAAATAGTTCAAGCAGAAAAAAAAGTAAAGTAAAAACAAAAAAAAAAAAAAAAATTACCTTTAATCCCGAAGATTCGTCATTCCATTAGGAGGTTTCTTCTACCAGGTCCCGTGTCATCCTGGTATCCTTCTGCGCCATCTTCTTCAGGGTTCTTCTTTGCATGGGACTGTGCAGGCACGAGATTGGGTGACATAGATGGGGGGAGAAAGTGCAGATCTCACTGCGCATATGTTTTTCCTCCCATTAAAGGAAGGTCTCTTTCTCTTCTGTGTATGCCCAAGATCAGGCAAGCGCAAAAAGGGTGCAGCACTGCGCTCCCCATCTGCTGTGGCTATCAAGACTGAAAGTGACAATTGCTGCATTCTTTTTTGTTTATAAAAAAGGTTGTTGCACTTAAAAAAAAACTAAATACATTTTTACTTTATATAAAAAAGTTTTGTACTTTTTATATAAAATAAAAAATTGTTTAGTTTAGGTCCACTTTAATGCAGAAGAAACATTACCTGTCCCTTTGTGCAATAACCACCTGTCTGATCGCCAATTTCCAAAGTGGGACTTTAGTTCCACTTTAACGAGGTTTTCTTTTATATTAAAAGGCTTATCTAATCTTCTCTTGAATGTTATAAAGTAGAGGTACCTCTTTTTGATAATTTAGGTAATTTTGTTATTTCCCAAAGGTATACCTTTTACCGTCAGGATTCTGCAGTTTTAGGTGTTGGTGCGGCAAATGTTTTACATTGCTATGTTGGCACATTTGTTCATCCTATTCTTATTTCACCACTTTTGTAAAGTTTGTCATTTTGCATTTCTTTGTAATTGGATTATGTTTTAATTTTTTCATTCCAATTCGTTACAAATTTCACATTTTTAATATATGTATGTCTATTTTTCTATGCCATTTCTATTTTTTTTGTTTCAAAAAGCCCAAATGTGGGGAAAAATGTAGGGGCTCCAACTCTTGCAGGATTCCGGTTTTCATGCTATCGTTTATTTCACATGAGTCTTTCAGTTTATCTTAAAAACTTGTGAAGTGCTTGAAACTACAAAGGAGTAAAACAGTGTATATGGTATTACAGTTTTCTGTATAGCTGGCAGCAATTTAATTGACATTTTTAATTTTAGAAGCTGTCCTGCCACCAGGACAGAGGAGGAACTGAAAAGGTCAAGTCCCAAGGCAGCAGTTAACAATGTAAAATAGGTCCCTGTTGTGTAATTATCTTTTATTTCTTTTAATTAGTTATAAAAAATATTTGAACATAATATATTATAAAGTAGCAGTTCTGGAATTTCTCTGAAAAAAATGTGAATCTGTTTTTTTTTTACCACTTGCATGACTAAAATGGAAGCATTTGGAAGTGAAGCATTTGGAACCAGTGTACACGGGACAACTTTAATTTCTGATTTTTTAGAATGATCAGATCTAAAGATTACTACTAAAGTAGATTACTGATTGTTTTTTGTTTCTGATCAGACATAAAAAGATAAGTTGTGTATGTAGATATGGTGGGAAATTATAGGGTATCGTTAAAAGATCCCACTACTCAATATATTTCAAGTAATGTTCAAAAGATTGTGCGTTACCCCCTGTAGATTTATCCCTAAACTACTCCAATGAGAGGAACTTGTGATCTATTAGATCAGTTGTGTTCCTTAATATGGATCCAAAGTATAGAAGTCATGCTCCATGTATAAATGTTCAATAAAATCCAGCTGGAATGGTGATCACTTTCTATTCCAATATCTCGGCAGAATACCCTCCACATATGTGCAGTGTTTTAGGACTTCAAGTCAATAAAGTACTGATCAAAAACTCAATCAGATCAGATGGTGGAGTGCGAAATTGTAATTAGATCAGCCAATGCTGAGCTTTAGAGATTTCATTTGCAGGAATGGATTTTTTCAAAGTCATTTGCTAGCAAATGTTTTGAATCCTGGACCAGATACATTCCAAGTTTCCTGGATCACCCAGATTCACTGATAAAAAATGTATCCTTTCCAGCCTTGTCGTGTTTTATTAAATCAGGCCCAATATAGTAGAATAAGCGGGTGGAAATAAGGACACAGCAGGAAAATCCATATCAAAGTTCTAACTTTTCCTTACTGGCTGAAATTAAACTTTACCTAGCATAGACCATTTACTTTCAGAACTCCAGAATGTTAAACCTCCCAATCAAGCTTAAAGTTGTCACTAAATTTATATTACGAAAAGCACACTGTGAGGTTTTGCACTGATGACATTATTGATGAAATGCCCCCAGTATGAACAAGTCATTATGACTATTTTAGTTATTGTGGGGGCTATAGTTATTTATAAATATAGTTTTTAATTTATAGTTCATAAAGGTGGCTGTGGCAGAAGACAAAAATGTTCTCCCGATAAAAGAAAAAATTGATGAAACTGATTAGAATAAATGTTAAGGAGAATGAGTAATTATTGTATTTGTAGTGGTGGAAATTTTGCAGGTTTAGAAGTAATGATTGAGGCTGAGTCACAGTACAGTGTAGGAGTTAGTACAGAAATTTCTGTCAAATGCTGGAACTTTTTAGCTTCTTTAGAAAGTATACAGTAGAAGAGTGTATGGTAAACCTTAATGCAGATCTTCTACTAACATGGAAGGGTACACTGAATGATCTCTTTCCCCTTCCCTAATCACCTACTATATATAGGTGAAAAAAGTACCTGTAAAGGATTGAGAAGGATTTATACTTACCTTATCTTCATTTTCCACCTAAGGCACCTAGGTTCTGATGACGTCACTATCCTTTCAGTTAGATTCTTGTTGAAAGAAGACCAGGTATGTCTCATGAGAAGTTGTCCTTGCAATGTACTGAAGAGTTTCCAAGAAAGATGAACCTGGGTGAGCTTGGTCAGGATGAAGTCACCATTCTTCTAGAAATGTTGCAAAGTTCTCCTTTCCACAGGACTTTGCCAAAAAGTAAGGTGATGTAACCCCCAATGATGAAGAATGCTGGTGTTAAAATCTCAATTTGATCCTTTACAGGTTCCTTTTCAACTACAAATTGTTGGTGATTTGGGTAGGAGAAAAGAAGCTCATGCATGCCCATGCACAGCATGCATGGACCTGCCAAATTAGTGGAAAGTCCATTTAACATCCAAATTGACCATACACTACGGTAATGACAAATGACAATGGTAGCGACATTAGATTGTGAACCCCTTTAAGGGAGAGCTAGTGACATGGCCATGGAATTTGTAAAGCACTACGTAATATGTTGGCGCTATATAAATACTGGATAACAACAATAATAATAATAAAATCATTTTTTGCCCATGAAGGGCGCCAGACTGGCCGAGTTTAGCAACATTTACAGTACTTTTATCCTTTAAAGTAATCCACTGAATGTGAAGGAACTCCAGTAATTAATTGCATACCGACAGTGAAAAGTGTTTTATCCCAACCCCAGCCTTTAATTTTTTCCAGTATTTAAAAAACAAAAAATAATTTTTAAAAATCGGCTTCTCACAGACACACGCTATCTTTTAGGTTGCATGGCCCTAAGTATCATTTAACACTTTTTCTATGAGCCCAGGGTGTGAAGGATCCACCCCCTAGGGGTTCACAAAAGAATATTTAAAAAAAAAGAACAGCATCATCATTACAACAAGGAAAGATTACTTCCATACAGTTACTTTGTACAGTAATATATGAGAAATGGACAAGGAGAAAGTTTATTTGGCAAAAAAGAAATTGCATTAATGATGACTTCTCATAATACAAAGAACAAATATTCATTTTTTCAGAAAAAAATAGAATCAGTGTTAATCAGGTTAGATCAATTGCGACATAGACAATACCCATCTATTAGCATGCCTTATGTGTAATAGGTCGCATATAAGGCATACACATAAGGCATGCTAATAGATGGGTTCCTGTCTAGTTCACAATAGATCTAACCTAGTTACCACTGATTCAACAGTGTAGGAATCAATGAATATTTGTTCTTTGTATTATGAGAAATCATCATAAAAGTGCATGTATAGAATTGTGCAATTTCAATATCTATAATTGACACTTACTTCCTGTTGTCTATTCCTCAAACATTTTCTAGAGAAAGTCTTTAATTATCTTTATTTCTCCTTTTCTCTGCTCTTTTACATTGATTTACTTTTGTGAACAAAAAAAAAAGTCTTTTTATTACAGAGTAAGCTTGTATTTTTCCAGGTTTACCTAATCAGACTTACTCGCCCAATCAGTTGAGGGACAAGTTGTGATTTATTACAGCTTTCCAAGGCTTGGGAGGATATATTTTCATTGGTGAAGCTGGGTGATGCAGCAAACCTGCATGGGGCCCTATTGCAAAACTACAAAACCCCCACTGTTGATGGAGTATAGGGGCCTGGTATTTGCAGCAGAGGGATGGCATGCATTCACTGCCTGACTTGTTCCTGGCAAGCCAGCATGAAGATCAGTATTCAAGTTTGACCTCACATCATTTTTTTGCACTTACAAATATAAGCAAATCAGTCAGCATGCATATTTAAAAGTGTGTTTTTTCTAACCATACTTAAACTTTGAGTTACAGAAAAACAACATGCTTTTTGGACATGTTTTTACATGTGTTACTAAAAGCCATACCACCAACCCACCCTCCCCCAGCAACGTTGCTGACAATACCAAGTTTATGTTCTTTGCAATTAAAACTAAGTATCATGTCATTTTTTTCAGACAATTTTTCAAAATTTCTACAATTTGTTTCAATGGGGCTGGTTTGATAAAGCTCTCCAAGGCTGGAGAGGATAAACTTTCATCAGTGAAGCTGGGTGAAACAGCAAACCTGGAATTAATTTATTAAAAGTCATTTGCTATTTGTTTGCAAATGTTTTCAATCCTGTACCAGATCCATTCCAGGTTTGCTGGATCCCTTAGCTTCACTGATGAAAGTGTATCCTCTCCAGCCTTTAGAGATCTTTAATAAATCAGGCAATAATAAAGGCAATTTTTTCTTAATTTTTTCACTTCACCCAAACATGCTGCACGTACTGAAATGAAACACATTTCAACAACAACATTGTAATGCACAATGCTACACAACAATACTACTGAAAAGTTACATTAAAAAATACACTCACCTCTGTGTGCTGTGGAGTGAATGGGTTCTTGGTGCCACAAGGATAGATAGTCATGGAATACCTGTTATAGATACAAAGGTTACAGTAAATTTATACAGTGGAAAGGGGAAAGTCGGGTTTTATGGTCCTTTTTTACCTTCCTATTATCCTTTTATTTCTAATCTTTATCACAAAGAAAATAGGAAATTAGGAAAAATAAGGGCAGAGGCAGTAATAATACTATTAGTAATTTGTACCCATTCTGTCAAGAACTAAAGGTAACACGTTTGGCTAGAGTTGTGCTTTAACTGGTAGTAAAGGCAAGAGCCTGTGATTTAAACCAGCCGGGGCCCGATCTACACATATCCCACCACTACCATACAAGAGTTTTAAAACATGACAGTCTGAAAAGAAATCCTAGCTTCCCGCGTTATTTCTAAATGTTTTTTTTTTTCAAACTAATAGTTTCAGAAAGACATTAATAGATCTCCTGATGAACATGTATGTGGTGATGAATTCAGCATTTTCCCCTTCACAATCCATAATCATCGTGCTGATTTTCTTCACTCAATCTGAGGAGTTCTACAAGTTCTCTCATTCACAGCACGCCATGATTAACTGAGCAGAACCAAGCGCTGATCTACAAAGCATTCTGTTTTTTTATCATTCTTTTCTCAAAGATGCATGCCAGGGTAACCAAGACACAAGTGTTTTACTGGAAAATAATAAAGATATTACAGCACGACCTCCACAGGGACTGCTAAGTATTCTATCCGCTCTGCTTAGAGAAGCAAGATTAAAAGTGGGAGTCGGATCAGAGTGCAGACAAACAACTAAATACATTAAAAACATTTGTAAAAACGGCTTTGTTTGTTTTTTAAATAAAATGTAAAGTAGTGCACATAGGTTTTGTTCAGAGTGGAAGTAAGGCTGCAGTGCAGTTAACATGCCCTTTACCCCTAAGCAAGTACACAGGGAAAGGCTAAAGGATCCTCCTTGAACAGGGCTCGGCTATTTCCTCATACCTATTGATGACAGGGTCACCATTGCCAAGCAATTGTTAACAGTGGCTGAAAGCAGGCAACATGCCAAACCACATAACCACACCCAATAATGGACTCTGGAGCCTCTTTCACTCAATTATCATTGCAAATACAGGACATAGCACCATGTTATAGGAGAGACTTGACAAAACAGTGAAGTACTGTACACAATAGGCCTGATTTATTAAAGCTCCCCAAGACTGGAGAAGATGGACTTTAATCAGTGAACCTGGGTGATCCAGCAAACCTGGAATGAATCTGGTCCAGGACTAACAAACAGCAAATGATTTTTAAAAGATCTATTCTAGGTTTGCTGGATTACCCAGGTTCACTGATGAAAGTGATGAAATCTTCTCAAGTCTTGGAGAGCTTTAATAAATCAGGCTCAATTAAACAAAAAGCTAAGATTACAGCGCATATCAAAAATTCCCACAACTGCAGTTTTAAAGCAGCACAACAAAAACCTGACTACTTTGTAATTATGTATATTTTAGAGCACACAGCTTTTCACACTTTTTGACACAAAGAAAACATGTGAGGAAACCATAATTTTGTGACACTACATTCAGAAGTGGCAGAATGATGGTAAACATAGAAGTCTGTGTAAGGGGTCTCTTAGGCTACGTACACACTTGCAATGGTTCTCGTCCGATAATCGGCTCAGGGCTGATATCGGAAGAGAATCTTGCATGTGTACAGTGCCCGTCGTCCATCGCCTGAAGGACCGTCTTGGCGGATCTACGGACAATGAACTATCATAATGGAAGTGAAGGGGGAGAGCGCTTAGCGGGGTGCCGTTCCATCATTTTCCCCCTCCCCTCTCCATAGAGAAGAACGGTGTCAGATGTACAACACTCGTTCATTCATCGTGCAATAGTTTGTCGTTGGAAAGGGTTGTGAAAGATCCTTTCCAACGACAATTATTGCACGTGTGTATGCAGCCTTAGGCATATCAAACACTATACCAAAAATGATGGAATTACTCCATCATTGGGTTGATCTGCCCACCTGCCTGCATAATTCTAGTGACCATGTCACAATAAAAAGTCTGCAGGGGGCATTACCGTCTCCTTGCAAGCTCTTACTTGGGATTAAAATTTGCATACACTTTAAGCATTATGCATACTGAAAGGTAGACTAATACTGGTCACCAGTACAAGAGGGCGCATTACTGACCACTGATAAAAGGTGTCCTTTATTGACCACCAATGAAGGGAGACTCTTTTTTCACTTACATCAGTGTAATAGGGCACTGAAACTGTTAAAAAAATGTAATAGCAGGTTCTTTCTCCAGTGATTACCAATGTAAGAAGAAACCCCACTGTCAACCAGGGTATCGGGGGGTCTTTTACCACTGACAGGTAATGCCATTATAAGGAAGCCCCTTTCTAATTGACTCTCAATGTAAAAGTACTATTTTCCTCTTGTTTCTAATGTAAGATGGTCCGTCTCCCATTTATCACCAATGTGAAATCCTTTTTTTTTCTAGTGACTCACAAAGTAAGAGAATATTTCTGCTGAGACTTTGCACTGACCCCCAATCCAAAGGGGACATTTATGTTGATCCCCAATTCATAATAAGGAGGGGTTGTATGTTAAGTTGGTATGTAAAGAATACGCGTTAGAGAAATTGGCAGTAAAGTATAAAAGGTGCTGCACATAAAGAGAATAGGGATGAGCTACTCATACAATATACCTGTGGTGTAAAGTTCCTAGATCAGAAACAGGATTAAGGAGATACTGTCATGCAATAGTACAGTCAAACTTTCATTAAAATATTACATACATAAACTAAAAACTAAACCAGTTACATTGTAAATTATAACTCAAACTCAAACAGACATGTAAATAACTGTGTTTCAAAGTGAAGAACACTAAAACAAAAAAAAATGAAGCTCACAATATTTCCATATAGTAATTTCTAAAATTCAGAAACTCAAACACAGGATCAGGACACAGAGGATGACAAAACAAGTCAAGCGCTCTTTCCTGGGATTATTTCATTCATATGCCACAGTGTGACTTTACAAAGTTTGGGATCTCTGGTCGATACCAAGTTGTCCTGAAAAAGTCCAAAACATTATGCCTAATTTTTATATCTTGTTTTTTTTTACTCTCCCCATTTTTTTCTGCTTAAAATGGTGTTCAAATATTTATTGGGAAACAAAAACACCATTGCAGTCAATTCTCCCAGAAGTTTTTGGAAGTCCATAACTTTTTTATTTGACTCTGATAGAAATGAAAATCAAAAGTGGACAAAGAGTTTTCTAATGTGCTCTTATTCTATTTAAAGTCTGGAAGCCCATCTATTTAATAAGTAGGACTGATTGTTCAGTTTATCAATGTGAAAAATAATGATGCTGAAATTACACATTGGTTTGTCTTTCCTCCCACGATTTATATGACATTAGAGATATATTTCCAAAGTGCAGCATTGCCCAGGAGGCTCGCCTTGTCGGGAGCTTTCATTAGAGTACCTTTTAGAGCACATTAAGACCACTTTCCAATGGCATTAAACCCACTTTGGGAACTTTTGCTTGCTCATAACTGAAGCTAGACTTAACAAAGCTTCTCATCTTTTAGTTATTGATGCGGCCAGTAGTTCAAAGTTTAAAACACATTTCAATGGGTGTGATCATTTATATTTACCATGCATGACAGCAGTTTATCTTTATTTAATTTATATTACTGCTGCCTTTACAGATTCTATTTAGTGTTGTTTTGTATTGAAACACAGCTTTGTACAGATGTGTTAATCTTAATTGGAAAAATAAAAACTATTGTTTGAAGATGTTACTGATTTTATGTCACCTACCACTGCTCCCACAAGCTAGTTTAGAAAAATTAGCATTCAGATCATCGATAACTGACTTTGGTAAAAAAGTACTTTAAAAGTCTGGTAACTTTAAGAGATGAATTTGTGCTTTTTAGTCTTAAAAACTGTCTGTTTATACAGTGTTGAAAGAACTACCAGTTATTTAACAAAATAGGGGTAAACCCCCGGCAGGTGGCATGGGATTACCAGAGGCGCAAAGCCAAAAAGCTCCAGAGCACCCAACAAAGAGGGATAGGCCAGTGACCCTATTAGCCTTCGGACTATTTTGCTGCAAGAAGGTCACCAGGTTGTGGCGCAAAGGCTCCCCTATCAGGGGTGACAGGGATCAAATGGCTTTGGCGTAAGAATGGCTAATCACACAGGGACACCGGGAGACAAGGAAGAGTAGTAGAACAGACTGAGGATGGGGCAAGTGGCAACCAAGGCTAAAGCTGCGTACACACTTCCAATTTTTATCGTTGGTAAACGAACGACGAACGATCCTGCACGATATCTGCGAACGATCGTATGGCACCGATCCTGTACCTACAGATAACGACACGATCGTTCAAAGATATTGTACACACGATAGATGCGATCGTTTGAACGATACAGGAAGTGACGTGCACCACAAGAAGTGAGCGAACGTTCGTTCACCGCGCATGCTCAGACCATGGACGATCACTGAACGACCGTACACACGATAGATGGTCAACGATCGTCGTCCAATCCGATCCGCAGGTCCGGTCGTTCATTTCCAACGACTATCCTTGTTCGTCGGTGTCGTTGGTTACTTTTTTTACGAACAATTTTTGGCCAATCGGTCGTTCGTTCGTCGTTTATCATTTCCAATGATAAAAATTGGAAGTGTGTACGCAGCTTAAGTCATGTAACGTGGTCAGGGTAGGTGATAATCACACACAAAGCTGAGGTCAAAGTCCAGCATAGCAGAATCAAGAGCAGGCTGGGAAGAATAGTGAGTAAACATGCCTAGGATCTAGCACACAGAGCCTGGAACTACGGAGGATTAAATAGGACTAGCAGCTAATACCAATTAATTTTAAATGGAACAACTCAGATGCAGTTGAACTGCAGACTTTCAGCTTTATTTCAGTGGGTTGAACAAAAAGATTGCATAAAAATGTGAGGAACTAAAGCCTTTTTATACACAATCACTTCATTTCAGGGGCTCAAAAGTAATTGGACAATTGACTCAAAAGCATTTCCATGGGCTCGTGTGTGCAATTCCTTCATTATCTCATTATCAATTAAGCACATAAAAGGCCTGGAGTTGATTTGTGGGGTGGGTGCTTGTATGTGGAAGATTTTTGCTGTGAACAGACAACATGCGGTCAAAGGAGCTCTCCATGCAGGTGAAACAAGCCATCCTTAGGCTGCAAAAACAGAAAAAACCCATCCGAGAAATTGCTACAATGTTAGGAGTGGCAAAATCTACAGTTTGCTACATCATGACAAAGAAACAAAGCACTGGTGAATTTAGCAATAAGGATGAGCAAGAATGCCTCCGGCATTTTCGCGAGAATTTACTCGAAGTTCTGGTGGGTCCGGAAACCATCGAAAATCACTATGGGATATAGCAGTGGGAATACAGCCGAAATACAGCCGTGGGAATCCTCCTGTCAGTGAGTGATCTCCGGGCATTACAGGTCAGAATGAGGGCAAGCCTCCTCAATGGGAGGAGGATTCTCACGGCTCCATTCATAAATGAAACAGCAATACTCCTCCTCTCAGAGCGAGTTATGCAGCTTGAGTTTATGAATGAACGCGGCCGCGGGAAAAATCAGAGGATTTTTCCCACACTGCATTCATTGATGAGCAGCCAGCCATGAGACTCACACTGTGTTCCTGGATAGAGAAACTATATCCAGGAAAACTTAGTACAGGGCTGCAACAGCAGCCCTGTAGTATGTGTTCCTGGATAGAGTTTCTCTATCCAGACTGAGAACGGCCCAATTCGCCGCAAGACCGAATTTAATAAATTTGCTTGCTCATCCTTACTCAGCAACGCCAAAAGACCTAGACGTCCACGGAAGACAGCAGTGGTAGATGATCCCAGAATCATTTCCATGGTGAAGAGAAACCCCTTCACAACAGTTAACCAAGTGAACAACATGCTCCAGGAAGTAGGCGTATCAATATCCTAGTCTACCACAAAGAGAAGATTGCATGAAAGTAAATACAGAGGGTGCACTGCAAGGTGCAAGCCACTCATAAGCCTCAAGAATAGAAAGGCTAGATTGGACTTTGCTCAAAAACATCTAAAAAAAAAGTCAGCACAGTTCTGGAAAAACAGCTCATGATCCAAAGCATACCACATCATCTGTAAAACATGGCGGAGGCAGTGTGATGGCTTGGGCGTGCATGGCTGCCAGTGGCACTGGGACACTAGTGTTTATCTATGATATGACACAGGACAGAAGGTGTTCAGAGACATACTGTCTGCTCAAATCCAGCTAAATGAAGTCACATTGATTGGGAGGCGTTTCATAATACAGATGGACAATGACACAAAACATACAGCCAAAGCAACCCAGGAGTTTATTAAAGCAAAGAAGTGGAATATTCTTGAATGGCCAAGTCAGTCACCTGATATGAACCCAATTGAGCATGCATTTCACTTGTTGAAGACTAAACTTGGGACAGAAAGGCCCACAAACAAACAGCAACTGAAAGCCGCAGCAGTAAAGGCCTGGCAGAACATTAAAAAGGAGGAAACCCAGCATCTGGTGATGTCCATGAGTTCAAGACTACAGACTGTCATTGCCAAATCAGCTCCAGGCCTTTTATCCGCTTAATTGATAATGACATGACAAAGGAATTGCCCACAGCAGCCCATGAAATAGCTTTTGAGTCATTTGTCCAATTATTTTTGAGCCCTGAAATGAAGTGATTGTGTAAAAAGTGTAAAAGGCTTTAGTTCCTCACATTTTTTGCAATATTTTTGTTCAACCCACTGATTTAAAGCTGAAAGTCTGCAGTTCAACTGCATCTAAGTTGTTTCATTTAAAATAATTGTGGTAATGTACAGAACCAAAATTAGAAAAACGTTGTCTCTGTCCAAATATTTCTGGACCTAACTGTAGTACTCTATAGTGAATCCCTGTACAATGTTGGGTAAAGTGATTATAAAATGTATTCATGGTGAGTGGTATAAAAAGGCAGAATAATGATGGATTAAGGTACATTGCACATGACTGGTGGATATGCATTTTTCCTGATCAGATACTGCATGTAGCACAGTCATTTTTGTTTAAATATTTCATTTAATCAAGCTGAGGAATGCCAACCTAGGACACTCACACTGGGTCAGGATAATCCGACCATGTATAAACACCTATCTGCTTTTTATCCCTTTAGATTTTAATCTCTTTTGTGCAATGGTCTCATTGGGTAAGATTTGATTTTCATCCCTTCTATACTTACTTTGTACAAGAATGTATATATATATATCTCAATGACTGAGCATCTAAACTCCAGGCAGTAACACCTGGGTTCCACCTTTGCACACTCAATTGGTTGATGTAAAGAAATTCGGAGGATGTTTGCAGGTTAGATCAATTCCTTGGTGATATTTTGGCCCTCATTTATGAAAGCTGACATAAGATATTGTATTTCATCTATTACTGTTATGCAACTGTACATATTGCTAACCCACATGGGAGAGAAAACATTGATTTTATGGTTATATAGGGCATACTGCTTCACCAATATCCTGCTGAAGGCCATTTAATGGGATAAAGAATAATTTTTTTACAAATATAAAAAAAGAAAAAAAAATAACTTAGTGTATAAATGAATTTCTGAGAATAAACTTCTTTGTGAACAACAAAAACTTGATTTTATGTAAACAAAGCAACAGTTTGTGATTACAATGCAGCCATTGCTCCCCCCCCACAAGAAAGAGGTAGATCCAGACGTCGGATACAGTCTGCTGAGTGCTTAATGTTGCTTGTCTTCTCTGAATGATGATTGATTGGTATGTTCTTTTGAAGAGACTTGCTGTCTGAAAAACAAGAAGCTTATGCAGCTTTTTGGGGGTAAATGAGAAATGACTCTTATAGAAGGATTCATAAATGACTTTATATTTCATTTGAGTCAGAAACAGAACACTTTATAGAATTGTCAACAAATTGTAAGACTTGTTTCTCCTGTCTTCCAACGTTATATTAAAATAAATTTATTGTAATAAATGTCATAAGGCTCATAAAGATGAAATTACTTCCAATACACAGAGGGTTTATTCAATGTAGCATTTGTGATTTCTATAATATAAGATTATGTAAATATTACTGAAGTGCAATGAATATATGTAAAATATCCTGTAAAATATATTATTGGCTGATTAGCGGCAATTTTGTTTATTTCATTTAAATATTAAAAGTTTTGATGGTGCACCTGTAAAATTGGATTATGTTGTTAAAGAAATTGTGCAACTTAGTCACAGAAAAAATACATTCATTTTTGGTTCTACAAAGGACAGCAGTGTAATCCCACTGAGAATTTATTTTCTAGCAATTTGGGCAATCTAATCCTGAAAACACTTTTAAGGTAGGCTATACTCTGATGACTACAGGCTGGGATAAACTGGTAAAGAAGCACTTTAGACTCCTTACAAATCCACCTCATTATCCCATACATCATGGGTCCTCCATTCGCCTTTGCTTTAAATTGATTAATTTGGCCCAGAGGTGTTGCCTAATATATAATGATACCATGGCACACAGTCCTATTGGTAGACCACACTATCATTGCATAGCAGCCATTTTTTGCACTATATAATTCAGAAAATTACAATTCATGAATCTGCTTCTCTAGCCAGATCACTAGGTGATTGGCAGTTGGCAAGGTTGGGTGGGGAACCTATTATCCAAAATATGATATTTCCAAAAAGGATTGTTTCACACATGGGGGAATATTAGTGAATCAGTACAATCCAACTGATATTAGGAAACCCAACTCACTGCAACATCTGGTTAGGCCAAAACTCTTTGCTCATTACTAATAACTAGGCAGGTTCCCATGTACTTTTCCCATGTACAGATTTGAAAATCAAGGAAAGCCACTATGGACCTGAAATACTACTTTTGAGAACTCCTACTCAGTTACACATTCCGCCAGCATTCATTGTCTACCCCTAAAATGGTTTACAACATATGATGGCTAATTGGCTTTTACACTCTTTAACCCCCCTAGCAATCTAATTCTGTCAGTTTTTTGATGCAAAACATGATCCTAATTTTTTTGCATAGAAATTTTTGTTTATATTCTGGGCCTGTAATTCTTAGGATTAACTCCCAGGTATAATATTTATATTTATTTATTATATTATAATCATAAATTATAATATAATAAATAATTATAAAAATAATTATAAAAAATAATGAAATAATAGACCACAACAATGTAATTTATCAAAAAAAACTAATTTCACAAAAATTTTCCAAGGCTTCACCCCCGGCATCCACCGACACTGGTGCTGCTGCTCGTGTCTCCAGGCAGATGCAAAGCACAATGCAGACCTTCTGCATTGTGCATCGCATCTTCCGGGTGATGCGAGCAGCAATAGTAAATTCTGGGGTTGGTGCCAGGAGTCATTTCCAGCTGGCATCACCACAAGAATTTACTTTTGCTGCTCGCATAAGCAGTTAGATGTGATGCACAATGCAGAAGTCCTGCTTTGTGCTTTGCATCTAACTGCTGATGCGAGCAGCGGCGTGGCCAGCACCCTGGGTGGTATTTAAAAGCCGATTACTCGATAATCTGCTTTTAAATTTCCCGCCCGGCCCCCCTAATTCAGGAACGTCCCAGCATCACAGCGGTACCATTAGATCGCCGCTGGAGTGCAGAGCAAAGGTAAGGGGGGCTTCTAAACTTACCCCGAATGTGACTCCGGATTACCGTTTTTTGCAAGTGAAATCCACTCCGAGTCACACTCGGGATTACTGCTAGGGGGGTTAGGAGAACATTTTTTACAACAAAGCAGATAGAAATATAGTAAAAAATGGAAAAAGGAACTCAATGCTAGTGTTGGTCAAATATCTCACTATTCGATTTGACAGCTATTTGATCGAATAGTGAGAAATTCTCCAGGTGAAATGCCGAATTCAAACACCAATAAAGTCAATGGTGCGAGAATTCTGTTTTTTTTTTTTAGGGTCTTTTAAGGACCGCAAGCGCAATCTAATTGCTCTTGCAGCCCTTTACTAGTTGTATGTGTTCTTGGATATAGTTTCTCTATCCAAGAACCTTTAGTACAGCGCTGCAACAGCAATTGCTGTTGCCGCACTGTGCTACTACTATGTGTTCTTGGATTGAGTTTCTCTATTCAAGAACACAGAGCGCTACAGTTAATGAATGGGGTTAAGTCCCCATTCATCACCTGTGGTGCCCAGAGATCGTAGTGGAACTGCAGAGGTAATCTGCAGTTCAGTTCCAACGTGACGTCACAATGGAACTGAACTGCAGATTACCTCTGCAGTTCCACTACGAACCGTGGACACTATAGGTGATCACCTGTAGTGCTCTGTGTTCTTGAATAGAGAAACTCTATCCAAGAACACAAAGTAGCAGCACAGCGCAGCAACAGCGATCGCTGGTGCAGCGCTGTACTATGTGTTCTTGGATAGAGTTTCTCTATCCAAGAACACAGGGCATTACAGGTGATGAATTGGGACAATTTTCATCATTCATTCATCACCTCTAGTGCCCGGAGATCCCACAATGACAGGAGGATTTCCACGGCTGCACAGCTGTGGAATCATAATGTCATTGTGAGAAAACCTGTAAAAAAAAAAGTTAGTTAAAAAACCCAACATTGAATAAATTACTTTAAAATTAATTTTCATTTTTTTTTAAACACATTTTTTTTCTAGAATTGTTACCGTCGAAAACGTGTTTTTCAGGTCGGGTCTATTAGAATTCGAACTGCCATATTTGGGTCGAATATAAGGACAACCCGAATTCGAACACCAACACTACTTAATGCTGCACCATAAAAAATAAATTTTATGTAATCCCATAAAAAGTTTTTATATGTAATATTTTATGTTTACATATATGTATATGTTTTATGTTTTAATTATTAATACATATTTTTATTCCTGACCATGATAAAAGAAAAAAATGTTTAAAATCTCATTACATTTTCCTTAGAGAATTAAGGAGAATACTCCTCCCCAGTATTTTTTTTTTCCTCCACTCCTCTGTTGCCCCGTTCGTTGGCCAGAGGTAAGTAGTGGGTAAGCTATAGGCTGTAATTAAAGCGTGTATATAGCTGGGATTCCCCTTGCCCCCCTGGGAGGACACTCATGGGCCAATCACTGACAGCAATGTTGTCACATAAGAAGAAGGTAAGTAAATCACATGCTCCAATAAACCTATAGGTGTTACCTAAATCCCAACGGATGAATAGAGTGGAAGGTAAGGGAAGGGGGCTCTAAAGTGAATCTGTTTCTTTGCCATGCAAATCATATTTTTGCATTATTATAATTGAGTGGACAATAAAAAGTTATTACAAGAACTGAAAAACAGATGGCAGGCAACTCAACAGGAATTTCAAGAACTTTGCCTTTGCATAATGGCATCACTGGGAATTATTATCAGAATTAATAGGGCTTTATTCTCTTTTCTTCCCACCCAGACAAGTTTGCAATATTGTGGTTATATTAGCATGGCACCTTCTACATTTATTTAGTTGTAATACACAAACAGAAACATTCAAAATTGTTTTCTTCCTGTGTTCATATTATCTTCGGCTGATGGGATATATTAAGAGTCGCACATTTTCATACATTATTTTGAATGTCTTGCTGAGAAATCCACAGGTGAAAAGTGAAAAGGATTTTTTTAGACAACTCTCACCTGGAACTCTGCTAATTCTCAGCATGACAGCTACTCATGTTCTGCAGAAAGTTGTCATTTGTTTGCATAAACATTTTCCTATGATAAAAGTTTTCTCAGAAGACTTTTGACAACAACTTTCTAATACACTGTTTTAGAGTGTAGTAACTGAAAAAAATCACTTTTTCCTCTTGGTGCTATTTGGTGGTTTATTTACAAAGAAACTATTATTTTAGCAAATTTGCATTTAATATACCATTACATATTATTTATTTATTAAAAAATATCCTTGCTTTGCACAGTTGAAAACAAAAGAGTAGCATTGTTGTGCTTATACCTCCATGCTCAAGGGGTAATGTTTTTTTTTTAGGCACACACTAATCTACGTTATACAGGAAGTTTTCCCCAATGACCCCTTTTTATTGTATACCCATAACCAACACCATCTAGGAAGTTTCGGTATTTATTTTTTCTCAATGGATACTTATACCATGCACTTTTCTCTACATAATTAATCCTCTCCACAGCATTAACCCTTAACCAGGACTAATTATTCACTCATCAAATGTATGTCTCTACCTCCCCTGAGGAAGCCAAAATGGCGAAACGTGTCAGAAACTGAGACAATCCTATCAAATCAATCTGGCTATTTCGATCACACCTGCACATCATTTTTTAGTTGTACTCTGTTTAGTATAACCGCTGATCAACATACAGTATCACTATGTATGTGAATCTATAAGTAAATATATTTTTGTTTCTATTGCCACTACAAAGCCCCTCTTGTCTATCTCATGTTTTATATCTAACTATCTATGAATTATCTCGGGGGCCAGCACTAACAAACCCATACAAAGGGAAAGTCTACTCTTTTTTTTCTTATTTTTCTGAAAATTCACACGTCATTACACAAGAGATGCCCAGTCCTGGAGGGTGTACCACCTACCCCCAAGGAAGTACAGAAAGATCCCCTGATGTCACCATGGCAGCTTGTAAACAGCAGAAAAAAAGTAAAAAAAGTTAATAACATTGGCAGGGGTTTTAGAGAGGGGGTTTAGGGGAGCACAAAAAGTGAAAGTTAGGTTTTAAAGGGGCTGTTTGACTTGAATTTACAATAAAGCCTTTATTTTTATGACAATAAATGTCAGCATAGGACAACTGAAAAGTATAAGGTGTTTATTAAAGCAGAAAGAAAAACATTCTATTTTATTTAGCTTTTTCGTAACCAACAAAGTAGGAGTTTCAGGGCGTTCTCCTTAATACAAGACACAAAGGTAGAGATGTTGCTTGTTCAGATAAACATAAGGTAATATGAATACTACCTTTATGTCCTTTTAGATTCCTAACTTTCTTTAATCAAATCATAAAATTACAGCAAGGGATGAACGGATTTTAACACACCAGAGGTTGAGACACGCACACTTAAAATAACAATAAGAAGAGAGGTTTTAATGTGTTTGTTATTTAGCTCTTTTTGCATAATGGATCCAGGGTCTGGAGGATTGTCTGCATTTTAATTAGAGCCCTTCTCTTTCATTATGCAGTTACATCTCGGGAGTAAGAGTAAGATATGCAACTTGCTTATAGCTAAAAAATAATAGCAAGCTAAAATGGCAATTAACTGATACAAATGCTGGGTGACTATAGGACATTCCTTCAATGAGCATCTTGTGTTTTCTCTTTTCACAATAGGATACTCAAAAACACATACAGAGGATGCAATATATATAATAACAGAGTATAAATACTGACTAGTTATAGCAGAAAAGAATATGGAATTCACAACAATTTGGAAGTCAAAATGTATAATTTTTTTCCTAGTGTCAATATGCCATAGAAGCCTTGTGATCAAGAGAACACTAAACCTGAGATGGAGTAAATGTCAATCCCTTTTCCACTGCCTAAAAAATGGGAACATAAAGCAGGTCACCACTATTAAGGACGACATAAGACTCAGAGAGCATACCCCTGGTCGACTTCTCCCCAGAGCACAAACATTTGAAGCCAGTACATACATACATAGAGGTCTTGATGTGTTGTCTATTGAGAATTTTACAGGAAATCTGAACCTCATGTCATGAGATAAAGTTTCATGTTACCCCATAAACCCTTTGCACAAATCACAATTTACCATTCCAGCAATCAAAACACATTCCATTCCACTTTTCTGCTGACTAACTTCTACGTAGGACTGTAGATTCTGGTAATCAAGATCAGTAGGTTGGCACCAGCTTGCTGACAACAGAGTCATGCCAGGAGATGTTTGAAAAGGCAACGAAATGGGATAATAAAAACTATGGGGTTGGTAAGAAAGGTGTAGGGTGGTCCCTAGAGAGTGCAGTATTTTGTAATGAAGGTATTTGCCCAGGAAACTCTCAGGGAAAAAGGTTATCAGTGTGACGACACATGTCTGTGGCATTCCTGGCTTCCAAACAGTGTCAGTGGGCCTTATTTATTAAAGCTCTCCAAGGCTGGAGAAGATACACTTTCAACAGTGAAGCTGGGTGATCCAGCAAACCTTGAATGGATTTTCTAGCAAATGTTTTAAATTCTGGACCAGATCCACTCCAGGTTTTCAGGATCATCCAGCTTCACTGACAAAAGTGTATCCTCTCCAACCTTAGAGAGCTTTAATAAATCAGGCCCAGTATCTTTCTTTAAAACTACCTTGCTGAATTGAGGTCTCTCAATGCCTTGTTGCCATATTATATGTGTGACTTATGGGGCTTCTTATAAGGTTGGTACACCTCATTCATGTCACAAATTTATGTCTAAATGAACCTTTTTGCACATGCTCAGTTTGCACTGCACTTCGCACATGCCCAGTGCAAGCTCCAATCAGAGACTAGGGGGGCACTATATGAAGGCTCCCTGATTTCCTTCCAGTGCAAATTGATTGTGACAACAACTTCCTGATTCCTGGTCCCTGCTCCTCGCTACTCATGCATCCTCGGCTCTCCATCTGATCATCCGTGTATGACCTCCAAGGTTTGTCTGCAAGCTATAATCACCGCTGTTTATCTGCAAAGTCATTGGACATTTACCACTACTGTTTATCTGCAAGGTCATTAGACATTTATCACTGTCTTTTCTGCAAATAAACTAAAAGGGATATTTACCCCTGTTAACCAATACATGTGTGTGTGATCTCCCGGTTAATCATCATCAAGATTCATTGAAACAGAGCTCTCCTTTTTAAAGTCTGACAATTCATCAGTGTAAAAAAAAAATACAGGTTTAAAATTTACCACCCAAGAAACTAACTATTGTCCCCTTGAGAACAAAACTTGGTAGCTTTTCAGACCTCTAATGTAACTAGCAGGTGTTTCTAAGCTGTTAGAAACCAAATGAAATCTAACTTTAGAGTCTTTAAAAACTTTGAGGCTCTTTAGAAAGGTAAACTTTCATAAAAAGCAGCTAACGAGGTGTGGGTCATGTGTAACGTTTTTCAGTCGTTTTAACGCTTAATAAATGTTTGTAAATAATTAATGTCCATAGTCTTGGGATAGATGCACTTTAAAGGCCTCAAAAAAGAAAAAAAAATATACGCTGATACCCAACTTTAAACACAGCAACATGCTAAACCGATGCTAACTATGAAAGGTTAGTATATAGGTTGCATTCACTTTGACAGAAATATAAGAAGTGTCACACTTACCTCGAATGTGTGCAGTTCTTATCATAGGCATGCTTGCTCTTACAGATTTAATCAGTTTTGTCTCTCCTGCCAGGCTATTTAGCTGGCTAAGTCACACCACTTAGCGTTCGTGCAAGGTGTCTCCACTAGTGTCAAGCCCCCTAGCTCTGCTCAGCATTTCCCATACACCTGTCTGTTAATTGATTGCTTTCCAGGTCCAGCTCCTGCGTTAACCCAGTTTTGCCGAGTCTGTTTCCCTGCCTGTCCCTTTGTGCTGTTCACAGGGTTCCCCTGTGTCTGCGGTGACCCCGTGTCACTGGTGTCTATTTACTGGATGTCTAGTTCTTGACCCCCAGCTTTGTTCCTGATCTTTGGTATTGTTACCTGCCTTGACCTCAACATTCCTTGACTATTCTCCAGCCTAGTGATCACACTCTGTTCTGCCCAGCCTGGTGTGCCCAAGGACCGCAACCTGGCAGTAGCCTGCAGAGCAACATCCTCTCCACTAGAGGCTCTGTAGAAGACCAGGCAGCTGCTCAAATTCTGCACTTTAGCTCTTCTCAGGGCTCACACCACTACTGAGCAAGCCATGCACCCCAAAGAGGCTCTGTCCCTCCAAGTATGACAAGAAAAATGTCTACAACAAAATAAGCCATCTCTAAAGCGATGTTACACATACCAGACCCTTGAGAGCATATCAATATTTGCTATGTTCAGGCCTGATGACTACTATAGAATAGTAAAATGTAAGTTGTCACCCCTGTAGTATTTTCCTTTAATTGGGTGCTTAAAGGTTTAGAACCTACCCCCTTGCATAGAGTTTGCACTAGAGTATGCACAATGCATTAATGTGGACTTTTACTAGGGTTATATCCTAGTACCAGACCATCATTGACTACCAGACAATCATTGTATAGAATTCCAAACACCCATATGAGACAAAGTGAATTATCCAAATGTTTGTAAAATCAGTGTGAATCAATTGTTGACAACCAATAACTAGATAATTAGCTGTGTAATACCACATTTATAGCAAAGGTCATCCCATTGAGCAGTTGAGAACAATATTATCATAATGCTTGAACTGTCACATGATTTTGGTAATTTAATTACCAAATAGCACCAATGTCTCTGACCTAAAAAAGTGGAAAACAATAATTTATAGATGCATTTCATTGTACTCCAACATACATGTATATACGTATATACACACATATGTCCCAAAAAATATTGTTATGCTCTGGAATGTTTTTAATGTTGTATAGACATATGTTATTTCAATAAATTATATGAATTTTTAACTGCATAAAGTAAATGAAGTTCTGGTACCTAAACCCCCCCCCCCCCCAAAAAAAAATGCAGTTGTTTTTTGTTATTTTAAAGTATGTGATTGCTATTTGCATACCGTTTTGTGTATGACGTAAAATAATAGAGCTAATTTTGGCACAGGAATAGTTTAATAGAGATTAGGTAGTATTTCAGGAGAGACTAAAACCCCACTGCACCTTTAAAACCCAAGGTAAAAAAAGGTCTTTTGTAGCTTAACATGGAAGGTTAAGGACATATTATTTTATAGTAGGTGCCCAAGTGGGCATCACTACAACTGTCTCTAGTCATCGCTTTACAGGCACTTTCCCTGCATCTTTGAGGAACTCTCACACTGGAAATGCTTGGAAGATGAAGAAGATTTTTGCATTTTAGGTAACATTCTGAAGACACCCCGAAAAGTACGAAACATATATAAGGCATAACACACTTCATCAGCATAAATCACCTTGTAAAGGAAAAATGCTAGTTAATATAATTCCAGTTTTAATTTTTAAATGAAAATGAAACAAATAAAAAGTAAAATGATAAATCAAGGTAAATGTAGTTTATAAATGACCAATTTTCTTATTTTTATCTAGCTGATCAATTTAAAGATAGGCATTTTATTCGTTAATCAAGATGACCTCAGTTCCATCTAGACAGTATGAGATTAAGATGTGTTAAATATTTATGGCATTGTTGACTTAAAGCAAGCAATTTATATACATGATGTTCAATCAGTCATTAAATATGAACAATTGATGAACTCAGTAAGCAATTATGTCCAAGTTAATAAACAGAATGGGTCAATTAACTCATGATTGTAACGTCCTAGTTAATCAGTTAATAGCCAAAATGTCTCAGCCAATTACCTTAAACTATAGCTTTCTCAAATTAAAAAAAATGTTCCAATCAATCAATCACTTGATATATTTCAGTCGGTTAATTAACATCCTATACATGCTGTTTAATTAGCATACTTGTCCAAATGCAACTAAAATTATTTCTCTACCAATCAAAAAATAAACTAATACCCAAATCAATTATTATCATAAATTTCAAGTCTACAAATTAAAAAACAAACACCCTGATAACTAATTTGCAACATAATTTAATTATATTTTACCATATTGTTGCAGTATATATGTATTAGTATGCTACTTCAATAAAGCAATGAAAGGCCAACAGCCATATTTGCAGATCTTAGTACAAATCTTCGCAGGAATAGCGTCTCGTGACCCATCACGTTTTGCCAACAGGATTCCTCATGTTGAGAACAGTACAGTACTATATAGCAATAAAGTAGAATAAATGAAATATATTCAGAGTATTTAAATGTCAGACAGTATTAGTGAAAAGTTTTTCTTGTGTATGGATATACTGGGATTCCTTTGTATAGCCTAAATTTTTGTTACATTTTTTTACCTATTCCTTCCCATTTTGTCTATCAAAGCCAATACAAATAGTATCATATGCTTCATACTCTATAGAAGCTTTTCTCAACTTTTTTATTATGAGCAAACTCTTGAAATAACTTTCAGGATTTTAAGAAACCCCTTCTTTAATTTAATTAGTTGGTTGGTCAATGGGAAGAATGCCTCTTTTTTTTCTGGAAAGTCAGAAGAATCCTGGTTGGGAAACACTGCTTTAGAGTCATGTTTATTTCCTTTGTCTCTTTTGTATTTTGTTTTGGTACAAGAATCCTTTTGGTTATAATATTATTTAAAATTGAAGTCTTTATTCAAAACTTCCATTTTTACCCTAACTTCCTGTTCCCTACTTCTCTTTCCATGTATGGCAGAAGTCCAAACTTTTTTCAGGGGCACTGTAAACATCTGCATCCATCATTTACAGACGTTTTGATTAAACTTTGGTTCCAATTTGAACAATGACGAGGAATGATTCATTCTGTTTCAACGTGTTTCCGTATTTTGTATGTTTTCTTTTTACATTTCTCTTTACATGAAACTGGTAATCGGTTTCCCAGCATGTCTTACTGAACTGTTGTGAAAACCAAAATATATATCAAGCCATTTGGGCTTTTGGCAAAGACTTTGTTGTCACGTTAGTATTCCTGCACAAATACAAATTGTGCTTTCCCCTGAGCTGCGGGGCATGTGATAGCCTTCAGAATTACAGTCAACCCACTTACTCCTGTCAGTGGATTTAATGCCCTCAAGACATTTTTTTTCTCTTCATTATGCCAAACCTGTTTTCCATTGTAAATAATGAATATAACAGGTGCAAGGAGTAATGTTTGCATCTACAGATTATTAATGCCGTAGGTAACCAGAAGTACACAGAATCTTTAAAAGAAACTGAAAAGAACAGAAAAAAAAAAAATAAGCAGCAAAATAATTTTTTTTAGGAATTAAAAAAAAGTAATACCTGACAAAGAAGTTGGCAAATCACAGCAGTATATTCTTTCTGTTTTGTTTTTTTGTACTAATTAGAATACACAGCATGTAAAATAAAACTAAGTGCTTGGCTTCCTGTACTGTCAAAAGGTGATTATTATAAACATGTTTAATGGAAGCCACAGTCTATTTTAAGCTAGTACATATTTTGAAAAGTTTTTATAATGTTTATTTCAAAGCAATTTTATGTGATGTTTACATTTATACAATTTTTGTTCCATATTTTCACATTTAGGTACAACTCCAGCATTTCTTTTAGGAATGACATGTATTTAAACGTTGCCTCCTCTGATATTTAAGACAATGTATAGGTCAAAGTCTAAAATCACACATTACTGCTGTTGTAGGATACAGCTCCCCATGTACTTCTGGGATTCAGAATATGAGCGCCACTTCTCCAATTCACATACTCACATTAGTTTTTCCCCTCTCTCCTTGGTCAATCACACAACCCCTTGTATTGTATTGTGCATATGTGCTCAATGATTAGCCAAGGAAAAAGAACCAGAATCTCTCTGCTTCATTCATTATGCTTTCTTTACCTCTCCTGTTAGTTTTTAAAAGCTACCCCACCAGTTATCTACTCACAAGTTATCAGGGGAACAGGTCTGACATAAAAGGCCCGATTTAAAAAAGCTCTCCAAGGCTGGAGAGGATACACTTTCATCAGTGAATCTAGGTGACCCAGCAAATCTGGAATGGATCTGGTCTAGAAAACATTTGCTAACAAACAGCTAATGAGTTTCAGGGAATCCATTCCAGGTTTGCTAGATCACCCAGCTTCACTGATAAAAGTGTATTTTCTCCAGCCTTGGAGAGCTTTAAAAAATCAAGGCCAAGGAGTGGGTAAGAATTGGTAAATGGGGTGGTGACCTTCCTAGTTTTTATTTTGCATTTTTTTTTGCTATATTGGGTATTCAAATTGATCAAGATTTTCATACAATTGGATCATTGAATACACACAATTTAATATATAATGGTTCTCAATGGACCGTATGTGTGTGATACAAATTATTTCTGTACATTTTTTCAATCCAGATGGATGGAAACATTTTAACAGATTTCCACATGTAAAGGAAAATAGATGAACATGTTAAAAATTAATTTTTAATAATGCTCAACCACAACATTCCTACAGACTGACAGGACTTGTAATATTTGGAACTACATTGCATAGAGACTTTCTACTTCTTTTTAATCCCTATTTAATGTACAGCGCTGCGTAATATGTTGGTGCTATCTAAATCCTTTTTATTATTATTAATATTATTATTAATAATATTAATAATAATAATAATAATCAGTAGGGATGTGTAAAGTGTGAACAACTGGATATTTAGCATCATGTTTTGAAATGTACTAGGTCTTTCAAAGCATATGATAGTAAAAGGCCAAGTCCAGCAATTACAAAAAAAATTGTTTATCCAATTTTTTTATTAGTTTTATTAGAATTGGGAAGGATTAGAACACTTGTAGGGTTTTTCTGCTGTTTGTGTATTAATTCTCCTTATTTTTTCTGGTGACCTTTCAGTGTCCAGTGACAAATATCTACCTGTTTACCCATATGGTTGTGTTACAGTGCAGACATGCATGTGCCTTTACCCTGGCTAGCTGTAAGTACTTACCTATCGGTGGAAGTCACAAAAGTCAAGAAAATGTTGTCACGCCATAGCAGGAAAATTCAAATTTACCAAGGACCCTGATGGCAAAATTACTAGGTAATATTATCTTTTAAAAAAAATAAATAAAAACAGAAGTTACATTCATATGTTAATATTACATATTATGCTATTTTAGCTATTGTTTTTAAATGTATAATACCGGCACTGTTAAAGTTCAGGCTTTAATTTCCTATATCTAGGTGATATATGGATCACATACAGTTTCTGATTTTTTAGGAACAGCTCCATCTGCCCCATATTCTGTCCTTTTCTCTGCAGCATAATTTAGCTGCCATCGCCCTCCAGTTTCTCATACTATGTTCAAATGGAAAACTTAATGAAACCAAGCCCATTTAAAACTCAAATAATTTTAAGAACTATTTGATGTTTGAATGTTTGGTCTCAATAAAATTACCATTGCATATGGTTATGGCATATACTTCCAAACGAATAATCATATTGCATAGAAAAACAATGGCATTCTGTAATTAAAGTCACAAACATCTTTCTGGAGCTTGGAGACAAATGTTATTTATTAGGACTGGGACAATAGTACAGAATACAGCCGGGTGTTATTAGAAAGATGTGTCCTCGCACTTTGATACGCTGATGTTCTGGGTAAGCTATCCACGGGCTATGCTATCCTGCTGTTCATGTGCATTTGAAAACCACCACAAAAACAGATCCTTAAAATACTGTTCACTATCTTTGGGCAGTGCTCATGGCAGTTTAGATTTTGACCTACTTTGTGATTCTTTGGACACAGCATGTCCTAATGAGTTTCATTTCAACAGCAAGCAAAGCAGATTAAATTAAATCTACTCATGTCAAATGCTGTTTGCCATTTAAATGCATGCTATTTGGTTTGTATAGCAATGAACTACTAGTGGATTACTAGTACAATCTACTAGATTGTAAGCTCTTCAGGGCAGGGTCCTCACCTCCTCTATGACCATCTGTATTAGTCTGTCATTTTCAACCCCTATTTAATGTACAGCGCTGTGTAATATGTTGGCGCTATATAAATCCTGTTTAATAATAAAATAATAATAATAATAGTGGCAGATTTGTTCATGTGACATGGCCCTATCTCTTCCTTCTCCAACAAGTCATTCTTTAAATGGCAATGTACAGAGCACACAAAAATGCCTTATGAAGGGGAAAAATGAAAAAGCACGTTGAAATGAGTACCTGAATTGTTCAAAGGATGCTCAGGTGCACTAAACACATTTGGGTGACTTTGTATATATTTAACTTACTGTACTGGCTACATTTGGAAGCAGTTTTTCCATTGCACATATACCTGCTTTATTAGAGTCGCTTAGTTCCACTTTTGGTCTTCTTGGAAAATACCCTCCACTGTGTTTCTGCACTAATATATAACAAAATGACTCCGTAGCCATACTTTTATAATACAAATTGACAATCAAAAATCTGGCCAATGATAATCTGGATCCTTCACTTTCCCGGCATGAATTTCGGATCGCATTTGCAATACAGGGACTGTAGTACACTGTTTGGCCACTAATGCTTTGATGGCGCTGTTCTGCAGAAACAGCTGTTAGGTCTGCTTGCTACACTAAATACACGTTAAGACGTCCCTGCTGCCCGCTCCCCGGAACTGTGCCAGAAGTCTCCGGTGGAGCCTGCGTGTGGAGGTAAGTTAAAAACAAAATCTGGAATTTTCAAAAATCTGGCATTCCTTAGGTCCAGAGGTTTCCAGGTTTTTGAATGTCAACCTGTACTATGAATACCTTGCAACTTGTATGCCAATTTATTATAGTGCTGTATGTTAATTACATGTGACAAAATAAGCTGTTAAAAAAAAAATATCTTACATTATAGAGAATACATCAAGTACAATATTTGAACCTAAATGTAATGAATCAATAAATATTTGATCATAAATGTATAAATGTTCACCGATCAATATGTTTAAAAAGTGTACCTGGTCACTGGTAATACAGAACAAGCCGTACAGTAAACCAACTATCTACTTGCCACCATTCATAATGTAGTAATATAAAATGAGCAATTCAATTTTAAAAGAATGAATGCAATACAGTGGTGGTTTGTTTTAAGATGACTGTTTATTTTTAAATGGGCCCATATAGTACCAGTGTCTAAGTGTCTGTAGTATTAATAGTTTATACCTAGGGACAATTTAACTGAAAATAATGCCTCACAGGCAATGAAATATTATCACAAGGTTCCTGGCAAGATAGATAGAATTTATTGAATGTATCAAGCAGAAATAACAAAGAGCTTTTAATGGTATATCTAACAGACCAAAAGGGGATAAACAAGAGAAATTCATTGTTAGGGTTTACATACACCTTAATTAAATGGAAATTCCCAACTGGCATTGAAAAAGCAAGTGGCTTCGAGCAGACACCGCTGTTCTGGATGTATGTTTAACATTAGCGCAATCATCAGAAAATCTGGACAAAGAATTAACTTGGACCTGACATAGCAAATCAGAGAATCCTGTTATTTTGTCATATTTCATAAGCGCTAGGTAATTCTCTATTCTAGCAGAATGATGGAATTCATCTCCTATCCTTACTCATCTTGACAGCTAACAAGATAAACATGTCAGCAGGGGACTTGCAAATACTTTCCCATGGAATTCAAACTCAAGCTGGTAACAGTGTTCACTGTGAAAGGAATGAATAGGTCATGGAAACAAATCTCTGCAGCAACAAATCTTTTGTAGATAATGCTAGATTTGATATATTTAGGGCCTCTAAACTACAGGGGGCGCTCTCACCTGCACGATACAAACTACTAAGGAAGAACTCAACACTAACCTTACAAATAAATACAATTTTGTACATTTTACAATTCAGTAATTGCTCTTTGAATCTTAGAATTTTGACAATATTCCTAACACATTAAGTGTAAGCATGTGTGTGATAAGTGATAACTAACGGGTAGTAAAGTACCAATTACTGACAGTGGCAGGCTACAACTGACAGGTTATTAAAGTGGATCTAAAGTCCCATTTTGAAAATGCACGATCAGGCAGGTGGGTATTGCAGAAAGGGACAGGTGATATCGCTTCTGCAATAATCGTTCTTACCTGCCTGATCCCTACCCAGCTGTCAAATTTTACTGTGCTATGGGTTGAAAGAAAAAGCCTGCAATCCCAGCTTCCCTTGTATGTGCGGGAAGTGAATGAACTCCTGCTCGCCTGCATCATCCTGGCTTGGCCAGTCAACATAGCCGAAGATCATAAGGAGGAAGAAGAAAAGAAGAAAGATGGCGGAGTCCTAGTAAGAAACAGGGACAAGTGAATAGCGTTGGTTTTGTTATACTTTAACTATCATTATCCACCATTGTTTTCTGTTATTGCAACACACATACGCTACCTGCAATAGCAGGAGAGTAGAGAATCCCAGCTCGTGTACAAGATGCCACCACTTGTATAATGTCATCAGTTGTTTAAATACCCCCAGAAATCAGTGCTCATTTTTTCAAAAAAATAACTCTAAAGGTTTAGTGAAATTTTAATTATTTTCTGTGAAAACTGTTCTTAGTTTTAGTAGGTATATTAGTCAGTGATATGCAGAAAAATGCAAACATGTCTGTGTAGGTCCCATCTTCCTGTGCAAGTCACTGCAGACAAACCACACAAAATTAGATAAAAACCAACAACCTCATGGCTCCCAACAGTAGTGAATCTTTCCTTTATTATTTATAAAGTGTCATGCATAAAGTTTTACTTTGTCTCTATGCAGTCCTATTGTTTGGACATCACTGACGCTTTACGGACACTTTGTGCCTCTAGAATAGTATGATCTCTTTAATAAAGAATTGGGAATATCTGAGGAATGGGACCTTACAGGCACAATGTAAACATATGCATTCATTGGAAGAAAAAATACAAATATATTTTATTTTATTGAATAAAGACATCAATCAGACTACAAATGGGACAGCAGAGGACTGGCACACTTTGGTGTTATATTTCCACTTACACACAGTTGCATCTTCCAAATCATCACTTGGAGATTCTGGGCTGCCAGTTCAGCCATTGTATCTGGAGGCATCCTTTAGTACTCACAACAATAACCACGAAAAAACTATCAGGTCTTCAGGGAACCCTGCTATAATTATTATATCCACAGATCACAGTACATTACATTAGTGAGGGTACCAGTGTGAAGAATGCCCCATACATTGCTGATCTTTGGGATAGGCAAATAGAAACTGAACTATGCATCAAAAACTGTTTATTGCTTAAAGAGCCCATAGTAATCTCTGGAGGAACACTGATTTAAAAAAATCTTAAATGCAGATGACTTATTAAGCATATCAAATACTTCCCCCAATAGCATTTTCAAAATGTGATTGATTCATCTTCTCAATTTGTCCTTTCTGGCATTTCAAAGTACAAAATGCCAGGGAAAATCCCAGATCTGGTAAAGTATCCCTGGGGGTCTCCATCATTATTCTAGTATTATACTCATGAATGATATCAGCTCCTTGCTCTGGTTTATTACATTTATTGTTATCACAGGGTGTCCCTCCCACATCCCGAGAGATGGGTGTATATTGACTTCCACAACTGGGATTAGATCGAGTATGTAAACCATTGCTGGATGACCTGGGAAGCCAGAGTATTCCTTTTGTCTAGATAAGGGCGACTAATATTTTAAATAAAATAAAAAGCTAATATCGCCTAAATTTTATAAAATTAATAAAACTTCATAAATCAGTAGAATAGCAAAATAATGAAAAACCATTAAATATAAATCCTTATCTTTACAAATATGCCCCTGGTTACATGTTATGGTGTATACTTTGCATATCAACACTGCCTTTTATGTTACCTTACTGAACATGTTTGTACAAGTGAATGAGATTTAATGACATTATCCTTTTTTTTACTGTCACTACATATCCTGAGCAGCTTCAACGCGTAATGTGCATGCTACTACCGGTATTTGCCTTTTTTAAGAAAGGTGATAAAAGACATGAATTTGCAATCTGAGATCTGTATTAAATATGCAGAGATAAAGGGCAGCTCACCCAAACGTGCACAGTCTAATGCAGAGAATCTTTTACTTTATAATCACTGAATACCTCCATAAAGCAAGAATAGGATAAGATAAAGAAGGAGAGGAGATTACTGTGCTAAGAAATACATTCAGTGCTAGAATTCTCTGCTACAGACAGCTTATTGTCTAACCAAGGGAATAAATGGAAATCTTATCTAAAATATAGTGCATTATCTCTTCTACAGGTAATCCCATAATGTATGGTCTTCACCCTGCAGAAAAATTTGTGATGAACTCTTTCTGTAGGCTTTCTTCCTAAAATGAGAATTACCATTTTTTATGAGATTTTGTCCATAGCCAATTGTCATAAAAAGTTCTGCTGAATATTCTCAGTTATTGAGTTTATTTTATTTCCTTGCATGCTGAAAAAAAGGTATATAGAAAAAAGGCAGTAACAAAATGTGAAAACTGGTATAGTTACATAGTAAGTCAGTTTGAAAAAAGACATAAGTCCATTTAGTTTACCCACTAGGGAAAAAAACTTAAGCCACATAAAAACCCTACGGACATAGTTGATCCAGAGGAAGGCAAAAAAACCCCTTATAAACTCCGGTTCAATTTGCTCCAACAGGGGAAAACAATTTCTTCTTGATCCCACAAGGCAATCAAACATTTCCTGGATCCACAGTCTCTGTTATATTTTCTCTAAAACTTTAATTCCCAGTTAAAATATGTAGTATGAGAAAGGCAGACTTGACTTCTGTTGTAATAAAATTTTTAAAGGGAGCTGTAATCTATAATTTATGAACCACCAACATTTATGTTAGAATTTATTGCTTCTGTACCAAAGATCATTCTTCAATCAAAAAATGCATACAATGAAAAAAGCTTTAATCAGACTTTTTTTTAAATTTCTATAGATATCTTTAGGTGACCCTTGGCCTGAATGGTATTGAAACAAATGGAAGTTGGAAACATGTTTATGTGTGTGTTTAAAGGTGGTGCCATTAGTGTGTTTTTTCTGAAGCTTCATGCAACATCCCAGGGAATTCCATTGCTGAATCTCTTCTTCAAAGTCCTGAATCAGAATACTTTCCAATTTCAATTAGGCACTTGAAAGTATTCTTATGGACAACTGATGACCCACTACGCTTTACAGTATGAAGCAAGAGAATCCCAACAGCACAGTAATTAGTTACTAGCGTATTTCAGCAAATGCCTTTCAATGCATGTCAATACACCTTCCACATTGCTCCCTGATGGGTAGCCCTGGCAGTGTTAACCTCAAGGTTGTCAGCCACCTGCCTGACCTTACTATTAATGCAGTGTTCCCCAACCTTTTTTGAGCTCAAAGACTAAATCTAGGGACTCCAGAATGCGCATGCATGGGGAGCCATGGGTCACTCATAGAGCGTCTATCAAGAAACGTCCCCCAGAGTGATGTCAGAACCTGTCCACTCTCCCATCACAGGTCTGAGGTCCAGAGACACAACCCGCCCACCGCCCTGAGCTTGCAAAGCATACGGAAGACATGGTCCTCGGCTCTGGCCGGTGCGCTCCCCCTCCAAGCGAGGTCCTTCTGCTGACCCCACTGAGGGGCCACTTACCGGACCCCTGTCCTAATGTTAAAATCTAATTTGCCTCCTTTCATTTTTACTTCTCCTTAATAATTCCTGTTTTTGTTAGTTGAAGTAATGTAATCCTTTCTATTGGCTGGTCATAGCAAAAACAAATCCAGAAAATTGGGGAAAAAGTAACTGAATTGTAGCCAGACAGACTAAAACAATGTAAAATTCAATTTTATCTTCAAAAATATACAGTTGGAGTTTTCACAGCTGCTATCTAATGATTGCTGCACATGTCACCTAAAACTGCGCTGAATGACTTGGGTCGCTTTTAGGAAAATGAATTTCTGTTGGATTTTTATTTATTACTGACTTTGAGACCATCCAGATAGGAGTCTTTTAACATCATTTTTAAAACATTCTAAATTTTAATAACACTACTATGGAGCAACAATGTCACTGAAAAAAAACCAATAAAAAACTTCCTAATGCATAGAGTACTGTAAATGGCTGCTTCTCCAGGTAGGATATTTAAGGACAAATTAAAAAATATATTTAATTAACAAAACTGTATGGTGCCCAGCATGGTAAAATACATTTTAGGTTTATATACATTCCAATATTAAAAACATTGTAAAAAAGGGTTCCAAAACCATGTCTGCTTACTGAATGTACTTGGTTGTAGATGGTGTCTGGTGGCTCTTCTTGGAACTCCAGCTGGGAGCTCCCTCTTCCTAATTTCTTGGCTTCTGCTACATCACACATAATAGAAGGTAAATGCAGAATGGGATCCAGTCATGTCATTAGTTCCTTTTGAATCAGTTGACTGATGTTCTTTTCCTAATCTACACTAGCAAAACATTTCTTTGTTTTATCATCCATCTCATCATGGTATTATATTTGAGGCCTTTATAACCCAAACACAAAGTGTAATAAAATAAGGTGCAAATTATAGCTGACGACACAAATACAAAAATAAGGTTATCTTGATTTTTCCCATTTCTTACGTTTTTGATCAGCTGCTCTAGTCATCCTTTGCCAGGAAACTCTGACTCACATTAAAGATCCATACAGACAGAAAGAACATTTCACATGATGAGGGCCTGATCTTCCCTTAAACATTAGTTTGTATTATGTGCTAGCACTGGAACAGATAAGCCTGGTGACGTGACTGAAAACCATGGACTCAACATATTTGGTGATCAGACACCCAACAAACCAATGGGCCTACAGTTATCCCTCTAACTTACTGGCCCTTATATTAGGACAAAGCTTCAATAAATGCTTCAATGTCAAACATTGCTTCTCAAACACTTTTCATGGTGACTGAATGTAGTTTAAATTTAGCAAATAAGGCAACATGAACCATGAAGTTATATTAACATATATTAGCTTTTTTTTTTTAACTCCCCACTGTCTTTCAAGTTAGTTTATTATGTTTTTGGCAGGCCCTGCCAGACATATTAATAGCATTATGAAGGACAATATAGTCCGAAGAGGAGTTATATTCCTGACTACAGTTAAAGAAAAAGATTTGAAGACATCACTTGCACTTGGTAACATCTATGTTGTAGATAAGGATAGCATAGGGTCTACTACTACTACTACCACCTCCTCAGCAACCGAAGCTAATATATGGAAAAGTCCTGGTGACTTTTGTATATATTATCTATGTTCATGAAGTAATGACATGAAAGGTCCTTAAAAGTGTGTATCTGATTACTTTAAGTGCAGGGCACCATTGTAATGCTCCATTGTGGTGGGCATGGGCTCATGACACCCTGCACTCACAGTATGTCCTTAGTCTTCCAGGCTGATTAATGCTGGGAGTCATTCAATCTGGAAGAGGAAATCTTGGGGCAAATATAGGTGCTGTGGGAGACAGATATAAATTATAGGTCAGAGTGTCATCAAAAGCCACTTGTTCTGTAAATATATGCAGTGTAACATTATGTTCATATGGGTGGCGCAAACAATATTATCCAGTTGGCTCCTGGCAGCTGCCACCTTGCCAGCCACTTATCAGCTCCAATCTCTATGCCAGTCTTGAATCACCCAATGGGCCTGATTTAATAAAGCTCTCCAAAGCTGTAAAGGACATATTTTCATCAGTGAAGCTGGGTGATCCAGCAAACCTGGAGTGGATTTCTTCAAAGTCATGTGCCACTTGCTAGCAAATGTTTTGAATCCTGGAAAGGATCCATTCCAAGTTTGCTGAATCACCCAGCTTCACTAATAAAATTGTATCCTCTCAAGGCTTGGAGAGCTTTATTATATCAGGTCCAATGTTTGAAAGTTTGACAGCAGGGAAGGGGGGAGCAATTGGTAGTACCCAGTTGCTCACTATCGCCCCCATTCATTGCCAATAGATGGCCACAGGTGAGATCATACATGTAGCATCATAACGGCGAAGCATAATAACGAATAATAACGAAGCAACCTCACCACAACCTCAGCATTAATCTAATCCTAGCCTATAGCATAGTGTGTATAATAAAGATATCATTTTAGTTTTTGATACAAATAGACCACAAATTAAGGCCCATATGGATTTATTAAGTGTTTATCACGTGCAAAAATCACCTTTTAAGGCCATCTACCTGTCTACATGTGCAGCATCAGCAGCTGATTATTGTTTATTTTAGAATTCTACAGGGGCATACAGAATTCTTTCTACCACACAGTCATCTTGCATTGTGTGATGTGACTATCACTCTTCATGGATGCTTTGCTGATACTGCACTTGTCATATACGTCTCATTAGTAAACAATGTGGTGCAGGATGTGTGTTCCCAGCCTGTGATTTTCTGACAAGTAAATGCGGGATGTACAAAACACAGCACAATTACTTAAAAGATGTCAACAAGCTGTTTTGCCCAGTGAAACTATTGGGCACATGTTAAACATTGATCGATCATGCAGATGTAATCTGTCAGGAAGGTGAAGAGCAAAAACACAATAAAAAAGCAGGTATTGCAGAGTGGAGTGAACTGATTTCCCCAGGTAGAATCAAGCATATCCTGAAACATCAAAACAACAGTTTGGACTCTAAAGACTTTAGCAGAAACTTCCTGTCACCATGAAATGTTCAAAATTGTAAATAATAGTCTAGACAGTTAAAACCTAGACACAATAAAAGTCCCTTTATTAAAAAGACAACAAATGGATGGCACTCAGAAGATTACTATGGTACAATAATAAAAAATGGGAATACCAAATAAGTAAAACAAATAAACATAAAAACACTTTAAATTACTTCTGGATTACTTCAAAGAAGTATTGATTTTTACCTAATCTATTTCACATATTTTAAATCTTAATTTAGATAAATGTTGTGTGGCAGTTAAAACTTTAACACAGAACTCCAGCCAAAAATATCATGTTAAAAAGGAAAAGCCCAATAAAACATCACAAAACCAAATCTTACTTTCTCTTCAGTTTGATGGCGATCACTGTAAGGCAGTGTATTACAACCAGGGTTCCTACGGAAGTTGCTAGGGGTTTCTTGAGCACTTAATAAATTATGCTTCTCAGGTTAGTTTAAATCAGGGGTGTCCAAACTTTTTGCAAAGAGAGCCAGATTTGGTAAGGTGAAAATGTGTGGGGGCCGACCATTCAGCACATACTCAAGGTTAGTGTGGGCGTGGTCTGCATGGGTCCTGCACACGCCCACCAGGGTGACGTGAGGGATTCCCTGTGCACGGAGTCCGGTGTCAGTGAGTGTAGTCCGTGCGGGTCCCACTATAATGACGTAGGGGATTACCTGTGCACACATAGGGACCTGTCCTGCTGATTATGCCCACCGAGTAGCGGGCTGATAATTGCAAGGCAGTTGATCAACTCCAATGAAATATGAAATAGGTTTTTTGTATTTTATACTGTGGTCAACAGTGCTGGTGGGCCATATATTATTGATTTTATGACAGAGGCTGCGGTTGATGGAAATCTGAACACAGATATGGGCATATGGACTCTGGGCCGGAATTTGGCCATGCCTGGTTTAAATGATACTAATGATCTTTTTGGCTACCTGTAAAGGTGACATTCTTCCCAATAGTCAGCAATGTTTTTTTCCCAGTGAACACCATGCTAATGTACGCTGTGGATATAGATACTATAGCAGGGGAAATTCCTGAAAGATATTTCGAGAGTTCATCAATGTTAAAAAGGTTGAGAAACTCTGCTGCAAGGTAAGGGTATCCTTTTCCATTGATCACTAAGGTATGATGCATTTGTTAGGAAATGCTCATCTGTCCTGCGACTCCGTGCTGTGCACTATTGTGGTAATAAACACCATCCCTTGAACAGTAAGTCCTGGGGGCAACTAATTGCTGGGAGATGCATCCAGTCTCCCGAGGCTGAGCGGGGGCTTACTAAAGGTGATGACTGCGGTGTTTGATTGAGGGACTGGTATCTGGTGGGGACTGGTGCTGGCCAGGGTCTTACAGCATTTTTAACAACCTCCTCAGGGGTAAAAAGCTTAATAAAGACTAGTCTAAACTCTACTATACAATGGACTGTAAGTGGCTGGTATCCTGTTAAAATTCAGATGTTTACACTGCTTGCATTAAAAAAATAAATAAATGTAATGATGTTATCACGCTTGGGGAGTCTCTAGGGGGTGCTATGAGTTGCACAATAATGTTGTGAACCCTAAGAAGGGCTAAGGTGCAGAATCTAAGCAGCAGCCGAGTCTTTTCCAGAGCCGTTAGTGGTAAGGATGTTGTGCTGTTGGCTGCTGCCAGGTTGTGGTCCTTAGGCACATCAGGGAGGGTAGGATAATGCAGGGTACCCAATAATTGGGCAGGAGATTGGTCAAGGAAAGCTGGGATTGAGGCAGGCAGCAAGCAAGAGAGGTCAAGAGCAAAGCCAGGGGCCAAGAACCAGAACACCAGGAAATAGACACTGGTGACACTGGTGATCACCAGAGGAGAACACAGGAGACAAAGAAAGCGAGTGGAGGCACAGGTGACATGGGGGTCTCCGGAGACACAGGGAAACACAAAAGACACAGAAAGGCATAAGAGGCACAGGTGACACTGGAGACTCAGGGGTAACCACAGACACAGAGGAACAAAGGAACAGCACAAGGAAACAGGCAGGGAAATGCAGACTGGGCAACAAGGGGTTAACACAGGAGCTGGACCAGGAAAGCACTGAACTCATTACTAGGTGTAGAGGAAATTTCCAGCAGAGCTAGGGGGCTAGGAACTAGTGGAGACACGTTGCACGAACGCAGAGTGCAGTGTCTGAGCCAGCTAAATAGCCAAGGGCGAGTAAGAGGCTAGTTCCTGATTGGATGGCTGGAGGGGTGATACTGATTAAATCTAGAGAGAGGTGTGAGGTGCTGCACTTTAGCGAGGAAGAGGAAATTGTGACAGATGTTTTGATAATCTCTCATAAGTGTGAAAAATATTCCAGTTCTAATGACAACAGAAATATTTGGATCTTTTGTCTGTTTTGACAATGGTCACCATGACAAATAGAAAGGGTTTATCACCCCAGCAATAAGGTCTAACATGATTTTTAACTCCGTACCACCCCATTGAAAAGTAAAAAATGTGCCAGCTATAGAATCACTTGAAGTTTTCTGGTTGTAGTAAAACAGGGGGGTGATTGCAGATAATACGAGGTGTGCCGCACTTTACAAGTAATCAATCACTGATCCCCAGAAGATTTGATTGACAATAAAATATTTCACATTCACACCAAAAAAGCTACACATTACCAAAAAGTAGTGTTTTATAATCAGACCTCTACAGATTAGCTTTTTTTTCTTAGAATGTTCATAAAAGGAGAATTAGTAAAGTACTGATTTTAATTTTAGGTCATTATGGCTCATTTGTTGCTCTCAATAGGTAGAGAGCAGCCAGCCATTACTTCTATTCACTGTAAAATTCTACATCTGAGTGTACAGAACACGAAAGAGACATTATGCCTGGCTGTGCTTTACTTACTGCATACAACAAATGAGCTACCTGTCGTCTTCTAGATGTCTCTGACCTCTAATTCTTTTAAGAATACGACCACAGTCTGTAAGGGATAATTATCCATTGGATGTATACACGCTAGTGAGATGTGGGCTACTACACTTCTCAGCTTGGCTTTGGCACAAATAATAGGGTGCAATCAGATTTATATTGTGGACAACCAGATTAAAATAAAAGTCGGGCACTGCTTGTGGTAGGCGGTCACATAGAGCATATAGCATTCCAAAGAGTATATTTAAAGTCAAAACTTTAAATTTTATTCTTTTAATGAAGATCGATTAAATCTCTAGGAATTTGTTAGGCTTTTTTTCTGCTGTGTCCCATTAGTGATTTTCTTTCACAGCCTGTGAACTAAACCCTTACGCTTAAAAACTTGAGACCAAGTCCTTTATCCCTTCTGCAAAAAATACTATTACCTGCTTGATTACATTTTTTTAAATACACACACCTGTCCCCATTCTTCACAGGCACCACCAGGTCTTGATTGGCTGGATAAGGATGAATTCACGCATGCATTCTTGAGTCATTGGTCCAACTGGAGGGCAATGACTTTCTAAGACTGGAGAAGATAGACTATCATGTGAGAACCAAGGTGATCCAGCAATCCTGGAATGGATCTAGTCCAAGATTAAAAACAATAGCCAACTAATACCAAATGAAATAATAATCTGAAATCCATTTCAGGTTTGCTGGATCCCCCAGGTTCTCCTATGATAGCCTATCTTCTCCAGTTTTGGAGAGTTTTAATAAACCACACTCATTCAGTCATCTCTCCAAAGCATAGACCAGCACTAGAGAACGCAGGCATAGCTAATAACATCTGTTGCGATTACAAAGGTGCAGAATTGTTAGTAAATCCAGTTGTTTTCTAGAGAAGTTCTAGCAAACCCACAGGTATTTGTCCATACATTGAGAGTTTTAAAGAGATAAAACAGGGAAATGTATATGTATTGCAGGTAAGTCCTGGGTATGTTGTTGTTTTTACATTTTGCCTGGACATATACTTTAGGAACACTTCCCCACATTCTTACTGGTTTACCCTCCATTTCACTACATTCTATGGAAGCTAATTATTTTACCAGTATGCACCATTCTTTCATCCTGTGGGAATCATCAGCAGAGCATGTTAAGAATATGCCATGACCTGGCAGTACAGAAATAGTACAGAAATAGTATGCTTAATGACAAAAAGTTAATGATCAAACATATCTGTCTCCTAATGGACTCGGACACTATTCCATAGTAGTTAATATTAATTAGACATCTAGAAAAGGTCCAGTTGCTGCTAATTGTACTTGAAGTAGATAGAAGAAATAGGTAAATGATTGAAGGAGCAAAAGCAGGAAAACCTATGAATTTTCTGACATATCATTGACTTCAAAGCACA
>NC_092862.1:22962984-23028585 GCF_032062135.1 Pyxicephalus adspersus
TCATTTTGAAAAATGTTTTGTTTGAAATACTAAGGGGATCTAATGCTAACATTTATAGAGTGGGAAAGAAGGGATATAAGGAAAATATGGTATGGGACTTGTTTAAAAGCATAGCCAGTAGAAAGTTTCTAAAAACACCACAGTCAGCACGTAAGGTCCATATATCTACTTGGAATCATATACAGTGTTAGATAAGAATCAGCTCGGAGCACAGTCAAATATTCTGCAGAGTCCCGAAACATGGTCCAAATATTCTGCAGAGTCCCGAAACATGGTCCAAATATTCTGCAGAGTCCCGAAACATGGTTCTGGTTGGTTGTCTCCTTAGTGCCCCTTAAAGAAGTAGTCAAATCTTTAATCACATATTTATAATTGACCTGTTTCAGCCATTGGGAAAAACTGGGCATTCTGGTTTGTTCCCACATAGCCGTAATGCATGCTCTAGCTACGTTCACCCGTCTAATCAATAGGGACTTACAGGAGACTTTCCTCAGAATAGTGTTAAGATGTATTAGGAAAAACCTGGCCGCTAAGGTAAGCTGTATGTCTGTAAGCCTTGTGGGATGTGATGTGAATGTGAAGGAAAGTACCTCTACTCTCACCACACCTCCAGCATAAATATGAAGTCTCAGGGAACATAGAGTGTAGTCCGGTAGGAACTCAATAGCAGCTGGTCAGGATTTTGTACCCAGTCTCCTGAAATGTTGAGTTCACGGAAGAGGATTGAGCTATTGATAACACCTGATCTTTGTGGTTCAAGGAAAGATTAATGCCTAAATCTTGTGCCCATTTGAGAATAAATGAGGGTGTAAACTCTGGTTCTAGAGCAATCAAGATTGAATATATATGGGGGACCAAATGTCTAAGTGGGCCCTGCTCCGTACCAAGTGCTTCAAAATCTGTTAAGAAATTTCTGAATTGAACTATTATTGGTAACGAATGTAAAAAAATATGGAGTTGGCGTAATCCCCAGAACCCTAGTTCATTGTAGATAGGGTCTGCATGCATCTTAGTCATTGTTGGCCAATGGGCCTTTTGCATAAAATAGTGCACATGTCGTGCCCCTTTCCACTAGGATTTGAAATCTTTGATCTTCCAGGCCGGGGTGGAATTCAGTACTATTTAGTACGATCACCGGACATATCGGTGATAAGGTAGGTGATATCTTAGGTGAATGTGCCACTTTCTGAAATAGGCTTAAAGTAGCTTCTATCATGGGGTGTCCACGTAAGTGGGCAGGGACATTGAGCGTTTTCCATGGCAGTGTTACTAACGAGATCGTAGTCACCGTCTGTTCTATAATAATCTGCCTTCTAACTTTTTAAATAGGGCTTAGAAGCCCCCAAACCCACAGACACAGTATTCAGTGTTTGTGCAAAGTGTCTCCACTAGTGCCGAGCCCCTAGCTTCTAAGCTGGTTCCTGTACACCTGTCGCTTGATTCAGTGTTTCCTCAGTCCAGCTCTTGCGTTAACCCCTTGTTGCCCAGTCTGTTGTTTCCAGCCTATTCACTTGTGCTATTCCAGTGTTCCTCTCTGTCTGTAAATGTTCCTGCATTACCTGTGCCTCCTGTTGCTTCCAGTATATCCTGTGTTCCCTGTGTCTGCAGTGGCCCCTGTGTCACTGGCGTTTATTTCCTGGATCCCTGGTATTTGACCCCTGGCTTGTGACCTGACCTCTCTTGCTTGCTGCCTGCTGTGACGCCGGCTTTCCTTGACGGTTCTTCTGCTTAGTGATTTGGTACCATAAATCTTCCTGCCCACCGTGGTGTGCCCAAGGACCGCATTCTGGCGGTAACCAGCAGCGCAACATCCTCACCACTGGAGGCTTTGGAGAGGAGCTGGTTGCAGCTTAGATTCTGCGCCTTGGCCCTTCTTAGGGTGCACACCACTTTTGTACAAGCCGTAGTGCCCCCTAGTGGCCCTGTCTCCCCTAGTGTGACATTTATTTAAGGGGGAAGGCCAGAGCACCACTAATGGCTGAGAAAGTTTTATAGGTAGGAGAGGGGCACACACATCCCAAAATTTTTGTGGGGACCCCACATATAATTTTTTCAATCTGTATATGTTTTGTAGTTTAATCAAATTTTTTTTCTTTGATAAATAAAATAAATAAACATTACATTCAATTGGCTGGAGGTTTTCTGGATCGGCTGAACACCAGTAAACAGCTGAACTTTGTTTCGTGCCTTTGTAGGACTGCGCCTTTATCATCATCACCATGTTTGAACTTTGCTGGACACTACAAAGATAAAGGTTACTAAAAAATAGAGTTATTAGGACATTTCCTCCTAATATGTGGTGTTTTTCTCTTCATAACTTATTTAACCAGTTTTGAGTACTAGGTACCTCTTTACCAAGGCTGAGGGGCCAAACATCTGGTGGCCTACTTTCAAAGGGGGCTTTTACATTCCAAGCTCGCCGACCTCCACAACATTAGGGTTATATTATGGGAATGAGGCTCTCTCCCCCATCGATTACTCTTTTCACCACTGGGGCAAGGAGGGGTCTTGTTTTGCCAAAAAGAAGGTGCCTACACACTTTTTGTCCCCTACCTTCTTTGACATGGCAATGGTTCAAGCTTAGTGGGATCTCATTTTTGGGCATCACTGGAGCTTGCAAAAATAATCATAAGGTAAAAAAGTATATTATATTTTTTATCTCTATTGTGTTGTCTGTGTCTGAGTGAAGGGAAGAACATCTGGGGGCCCTGATATTAAAGGGGGCTCGTGGAGTCCAACAACACTGAAGGATGATATCTTCCACTGGTGGCAGACAGGAGTCTGCTTTTGCCAAAAGGAAGGGGATTAGTCACTTCCTGCCCATTGCTTTTTAGGCACACTACAGATGATCATTAATGGTTTGGAAATGTGTATGGCTAAGACAGTGAAACAGAGATGTGGGAAAGAAAGAAAGACAGAAAGTGGGGGAAAGAGAGAGGGAAAGAGTGCAGGAAATCTTTACTCCTCTGGCAGTCAGAAAAAGAGGGACCCTGCCCCCAGTCCCTGGGACTGTAATGCTACTAGAAGGCTCCTTGGGGAACATGTCGCAAAGTTTCTAGCCACAATGTTCTAGCAGGTACAACAGCTCAAAGCTGAACAAACTGTACCTGCCAAAACAGTGCAGTTGGAAGGTTAAAGATTGTCTAGGTCTCTAATGTCCACACCGGCCTAGGCCATGGCTTTAAGGTCTATTGAGAAATCTGGCTCCTGAATATAAACATTTGGAAAATGTTATCACATGTACTGTGTAGGTTACAAAGATATCATTTAGAAAAAATTACAATTGATTTTGGAAAACTTTGGCCAGTTTTCTTGCTCCAAGTTATATCGAAATGTTGTAGAATGCTCACCCCTGGAAGAAGATTACCTAATGCAAAATGTATTATGTTTTCTCCACAATAATCCTTCTGAGTTTTTGAAGCATTCCTAACCAAAATTACAACAAACCACTTTAGAATTGGGGGGACATTGGGAATATCACAGCTTTTGTGCACCAGGTTTAAACCTGGGTCATGAATAATTGCCTCTCTCCCCTTCATTTTATAATTTAAATAATCAGTTCTTTAAAAGCCATGACTGATGGATAGCTTAGATGGTGAGATTAGGGCAGAAAGTTTAAAGCAGTCTTTTTTCTTAATGGTCCCATTTTTATTTTAAACTGACAGCATGTCTCCAAATCAGGTATAATATGAAACAAGACAAAACAGGTATGTAGAAATCCTGCAGGCAGCAAATAGTATTCCTCCATTTGCTTCCATTTGGCTTTCTAGCCAGGAATGTTCGGGTGATATCTGTCTTTGACCAGCATGACTGACAGGCTAAATAATTATGCAAAAGGTGGTCAGGTTTAGAGCTGGCTCCTGTAAAAGAATTAGCCATCTGACTGCAGTTTTGCTTTAACACCTATCTCAGAATTCCTGGCACCATGGTAATGGATAAATGTCATTCGAACAGGCTGAATTTAAAAATTCGCAAACCTCTTGTTATGTTCTTGAACAATCAACATATTCCTTGAATATATGTCATAATGACTGGATTAGGTCAAAGGACCAGGTTACCTGTGTGGCTATAAATGTTGTTTTATGTTTCTAACATTCATACAATCTAAAGGCAGTAGTTGGATAATAAGCAATAAATCTTAAGCATTACAGAACAAACCCAGAGAAATGTGATGTGCCTTACTACTTCTGGCTATATAGCATGACCTGAATAAAAAAAATAACAGTATTGGCATTTGTGAATTAAAGCAAGCTTATAAAACTCCATGAAGACATGAAGAGCCTGAAAGAATTTGGAGGGCTTGCATTCATCTATATGGCATCATATATTTATTTCTTTGTTTAGAACTGCAGAAGATAACCGTACTTTGCCTATCAGTAATTATACTGAGAAAACCGATAACAACTAGACACACTTTTATAATTTTGTTCTTTGCCAGCTGTTCACTCGATCAATACCAGACCCGGAGAGGTGTGGGTTTTATGTTGAGGTCCAAAGTCATTAAATTCAATGCACCTATACTGAAAATCTAACATAAAATAGTGTTAACTGTCTTGCTGGGTCCTATAAATAAACAGAAATTGGAAGATTGATATACTACTTGGCACCAAAAAAATTCCTCCATGATTCTTCCAGTGTTGCTGACAAAATTAAAATCTTTTTCATAATGACAATGTGGTCTCTGTTGAAGTGAATAGCCAGACTCCGTTAATCACTTGTTTCATTAAACGCATATGTTGTGGCCACATCATTAGCAATGAAGGTGCCTAAGGAAACCTTTTACACAGGTATGTATCGGAGCCCCTGATTTACATTTTCTTTAACCAACCATCCATAGCTACATACTGCTAATGGAACAAACACAGCATTTGCCCTATTCACCCCCCTCCCCACCGCCACACACTCTAGAATAGTATTTTGGAACCTTTTTAGCATGAATGAATCCTTGAAAAAATTCACGTCTTCAGGGAACCCCAGTATAATTACTATATCCACTGCTCACAGTATATTAGTGTGGTGGTCAGTGGGAAGAATGCCTCTTATATTGCTAATCATTGGGAGGAATGCCACCCTTATAGAGAGACAAAAAGATCATTGGTATCTAATAAAACAACCTAAGGGGCACAAACTGCTCATTGCTCAAAAAACCTCAAGCAACCTCTGGAGGAACCCTGGTTGAGAAGCAGTGCTCTAAAATGTCAAAAGATATGTTTTAGTAATGAACACTCAACTGTTTCTATGTAACACACTTTTAATACAAGAAAAATGAAAGAATGAAAGATACAAGTATCTACGCTGACATATTTGCAAGTTAACAGTTCAGTAATCAGCATGCAAAGACATTGAAAAGTAAATCAACAAAAAGTATGTAAAAATATGTAAAAGTACAAAAAAGGAAACAACCGTCATGTGATAATTGAATAATGTGAATGTGCCAGTTGTGCGAGTGTGGGAATAGATTGGGGGAAATAGAAAGGATGAGGAAACAAGAAAGCATATTAGAGGGGCAATGGGAAAGTCCGGGAGGAAAGAGGGTGAATGTGTGTTGTGCTATGATCAGGCAATGCACCCTACTTTTTTTACATTTTGCTGCATATTGATTGTGAAACATGTTACTGTACTGGAAGTTGTCAGGAAAATATTATGAGGAAAGTGCAGGTATTTATACCATCTTAAGAGTGTTTTTTTACTTTTATTTAGTATGTTTATCTTATGTGTTATTGTGTGCAATAAGTCTACATGCCTAAGCCTCATTCACATTTGGGTATATAATAGGAGCAATAGGAGTTTAGTTAGTAGGAGTTGGTGTGGTACCATGCATTTCTAAATGTAGCAGACAGTTTGTGGAACTGTTGCTTTGTGATCTATAAGGCTATGTTCACACTGATCATGAGATTGTGCGGTTACAGCTTCCTCATGCCAGGGAACTTTTGCCTCAGGGTTGATGCTACATCTACATTGGCAGCCCAATACAGAATGAATTGGGGCAGACATCAGTGGTACAGTACCACTCACTCCTGCCAGCTGTCAAATGTGTAGATGCTGCAATGTGAGTAAACAAGCAGTTGGCAAGGCTCCAAATTCTTGCTGTAACTTTCCTGCCTCTCGTTCTAATGTACCACATTGCCTACAGTAGCACGAGACTTTGAATCTACCCCCCACATCGTCAAAGCCAACAACTTTACTATTATCTCATTAGAAAGAACAGAGAGAAGAGATAGGCTTCTACAAAGGCACCATAGGTTTACAATATTTATGTATAAAAACAGTATATTTTTATTATTCTTTGAATACAATAAAAATTATTATAAATACAATAATAAGCATCTGTTATAAATTGACATGGTATTGGACTGTATTAACACTATATAGGAAAGTGATAGATTTTACAGACTTGCGTATAGCTCTTAGGACAGAGAGCGGGGTCTTATCCTGATGCGTTTCGCCAAAATAGGCTTCCTCAGGGGATACAGAGACCCTAGGATATGATATAGTGTTAGATTTAAGCCAGTTAAATTATGATTGATGTAACAATCGCATAGCCATTTGGATGCTTTTGATCTTTGAAGTGAAGACTTAGTAGTCTGTTAGTTCCTTATGTTTTATATTTTAGGAAGTGTTAGTGTAGAATAAATAAATTGATAAATTAGGTGTGATTCAGTTCCAAATATTTGTGAAAAGGTTCATTGTTGACCTAGCAATATCTCTTGATCAAATGTGATAACAATTATCAATGAGTAACTGGTGAGAGCGTGAAAAGCTGTCTTTGGAAACAGCATGAAATAGAAGAATAAAACAGAAAAAAGTTTCAGTGCGTCCAATCCAAGCAGTTTGTTTGGGGGGGTTTGGCCAGCGGCAGCCGTCCAAACGGAGGGTAGCTATAGATCTTTATTAGTCTGTCTGTTCTGTTATCACCTCAGACAATGTGTCACGCTTTGTGAGAATAAGCCTCTAGGGGGCGCTATGGGTTCCACAATAGTGGTGTGAGCTCTGAGAAGGGCCAAGTTACAGAATCTAAGCAGCAGCCAGGACCTCTCCAGAGCCTCTAGTGGTGAGGATGTTGCGTTGCTGGCTGCTCCCAAGTTACAGTCCTTGGGTACACCAGGGTGGGCAGAATAATGCACAGTACCAAATCACTAGGCAGGGGAATAGTCAAAGAAGGGCAGGGTCTAGGCAGGAAGCAAGCAAGAGAGGGCAGGAACAAAGCTGGGGGTCAAGAACCAGAAACCCAGAAAATAGAAAGAGGCTATCTCCAGATTGGCCGGCGTGAGGGGAGATACTGAATAAATTTAGAAGAGAAGACGCACCCTGGGTCAGAATTGCAGGAGAGAGGTGCTGGTGCTTTAGCAAGGAGGAGGTATCAAAGCTAGAACAGAAAACCATCATCTGATACACGTGAACAAAAGCTTTTCCGCATTCTTCAAATGATATTTTTCTGTTACAATATTAAGACAAGTAACAAAAACAACAATAATAATAAGTTAATCACAAAGACAAGCACGGAAAATCCTTAAACGTTAACGTTAACCTGCTAAAATGTAACTTTACTCCTATAGTATTGCAGAATTACCATCTTTGCTCAGACACGCTCATTAACGCTCATTAAAGAATTTTCTCCTGGTGTCATATGGAAGGTATCATTGTGTGAAGTCATGTGACAGGTGCAAACGTGAGCTCAGTAGATGTGAGACGGTAATGGAGGGAGAGGTAATCGCAGCGCATAATGTATAGCCCACAGCACTGGCACAAGCCCCATACACAACACGCACACCGAGATATAAATTATGCACTGATGAAAAACGTCCTGTCTGTATTACTGGAAATTGTAATCAGTATTGTTAAATTTTAAAGGAGGTAAATCAGGAACACATTACATCAAACATATCTGAACTTCTTTGTGTATATTATTTTAATTATTCTAGATTTTAATGATGGTTATACACTGTTGATAAAAAATTATTTAATGCTTTTAAAGAGGAAGTAAATGGACATGAACAAAAAGTCACCAAATCGTTGGCAGAACCAACATGCAAAGTCTCCTTTGCAAAACAACCATTTCCCTAGCACCCGACAACTTTCTGTTCCTTGTTTATACCATATCAATATCCAGCATCATGCATTATAGTAGGTCTTGGCACTGCTGAGAATAGATCTCGATGCCAGAATCAAGGTAACTTGTGTCGTCTTTAATGGCCGCCCATTGGTGCCCAGTGGCCAAAGAGGAGTGTAGTGCGCCCATAATCTGCATACTTGGAAACTATAACAAAAGCTTTAAACACACTAATAATAAATATTTTAAAAAGATATTCTGGATGGCCATGGTTTATCATGATTTAAAAATAAAAAAAAATATATCACCCAATTTTAAGGTAAAATCCCAACCTGTTGAAATATGGCTCACTATATTGCATTTTAATCACCCCATTGTTGCTCATGATCCTCATATCGGTTGCACTTCATTCTATTTTCAGGCTTTTTATGGGTTTGGTAAGCTATATTGTTCAATGCTCTGGCTCAGCAGCAATGTGTCCCTGGAACCTTTAATATAATTGGCAGCTATGTACATATCATACATCTGATATGAATACAATGCATTAGGTAATTCATTACATCTTGTGGAAACTTGTTGTGTTCTATAACTACACCTGCGTCTATTTTCACTTCATAAGGTACATTGAAATCTATAATACTGACGTCCACCCAGCCTGCTTTCCCATTTCCAGGCCAAAAGCTGATTTGGAAATGTAATAGGTGATGGATTTCAGATCTCGAAATCTGGGACCTTTGGCTGACTCTGTACAGCTGCAGACAAGTCTGACTCTGGAAATATGGGTTTGTATGTGTTCCATTACAATACAGGAATGAAACATTTCATACTGATGTCATGCAACATGTTTGCAATATACTTTTTAAATGAATCCCATTTTTCATGTTGCTGTATGTGGAGATTGTAATATATTGTCTGCATAGGAATTTACTATAAGGATTTTCCACTATTTTTTGCTCAGTGGTATAAATTTTTAATCAACTTTTTTGTAACCTCTCATCTACATTTCATGTGAATGAAATTACTCTCTTTATCTTTAATGCCAACAAGTAGACATAATTGTTCCAACAGGCTTGGCAAAGTTTGGACACAAATTCCGCCTGCCGTGCAGGACTGCTTGTTGGTGCCAGTCTACTGAGGCTTAAAATGGAACTTCTGAAAACAGAACTTCCGATGTCCAAATCTGCATGAGCCCTGATTTGAAAGATTTCCTCTAGCTAGTGGCCACACAGGTAAACCGGACTATCTTCCCAAGGGTGAAACAGAATAGTAATAAAATTTACTGGCATAACCCTTTCCTATGCTTCTACAATAAGAAGTTGTACTGATTTTCGTCTTTATATTAAGGGTATCCTTATAAATAATTTGACCTTCCATGCACATGTTTTTTGCCATTAGGCTGTCAATGCACTTCACTGAAAAAATAGGTCCTACATATGGGATAATCAAGCACCAACAGTAATCATAAATTATAACTAACGTCCTGGCCACCTCCCCATGTTAAAAATTTCCAACATTGCAAAATTCAAGCTTTTTTGGTTGAGGCTTCCCTTCGATGCAAAGAAGAACTGTGCCTACATACTCTCCCTATAGACATGTGACATATGACCTCACCCAACCCTTCATAGTATATAACAACCTCCCCCCTACCTTCTTCACCCAAACAAACATACGCTTACTATGGCATTCTAGCTTGGGGCAGTACCTGCTCAATATTATGCCTTGGGGAATGTATGGTTGGGGTGCAGATTTAGGAAACCACCAATATTCTTTAGAAAACTCAAATGATGATGGGTTTTTTTGTGGACAGCTCCCAGGATGGGCCCTAGGACACGTTAGAGCAGGCAGCTGTAGTATGAGGCACTACAATATCAGGAAATCATAAACTCAGGAAAGAGCCAAGAGTCAGGGCAGGCAGCAAAACAGGTGTAGTCAGGATCAAGCAGAAATTGGTAGCTTGAGAAGCAGCAAGTGGAACACAAATGGAAGCTGAAACACTTGGAATCAGCAAAAGCTGTGGGGTTCCAGGAGGCAGCAGAGTCCCGAGAAACTCTGAGGTCATATAAGGCATTAAAAACAGAAGAATCACAGGATACAACAGCATGGCTCTGCAATAGGGTACCAATGTGTTCCTCAAACCTGAATTGTTTCGTGATCTATCCACTTGAATGGAAGAGGTTGCGCCTGTGGCAGACCATGGGTCCAAAATGGCCCTCAATCTCCTCAGTGTTGACAGAGAAAACAATAAAAACCTGATAGAGGTTCTAATTCTTATTTACTGTAGCCAAAACGTCATTAGACTCCTGGTAATATGCATGCAAAACTAAGCTTCAATGCCAAAGTCATGTGCTGGCAATGAAATAACTAACAGGAGAAACGCATTAGTCATCCAGGCCTGTGCTGAATTCTTGAATCGCCAGCTGCCTGACAGTAAAACGGGTGAAACAAAAGATTACATTGCTGCAGGAAACATCAAATTTTTATGAGGTAAATATGTAATTCTTTGGGACTCCCAACGCACTGAATCTGTTTTACATTTTCATTTGTTATTTATATCAGTATGAAACCTATATTTGGCTTTCGGCAACACTCCCCGCTATCCCAACACAACGATGTGAGTTTCTCACACAAAAGAAAATAGGATTACTTGACTCAATTTTAAAGATCAAGACTGTCATACATATAAATTGGCTTCTTTTCGGCACCGATAATCACACTGCTCCCTAGTTTCGGTGATTGGACATGTGCTAGATAAAAATCAGGGAGCAGAGGACTCAATTAGGCAACAGCTACAAACGTCACAGCCGCAGAATTAACTTTATATTAATGTGCTAAATGGCTCAGCGAAGAGTGAGCGATCAATATGAGTATAATGAGACAATTATAACTATATAACGATGCTCTGTTATCAGTAGAGAGGCACCATAAACATTGTTTGTGTATAAATTAAAAGTCTATTTAGTGTTGCTTTAACCTTTTGACTGCCAACACTGTTAAGTTAAAAACCGAACGTGGTGGATGCCAGTGCTGGCTCAGTTTAATTAATGACTCTTCTGTTCTGGATTGGTACAAGTGTAAGGTTGCACCTGGGACTGTGATCTTGTGTTCTAATTGCCCCTTTCAGTCCCCTTACAGTGCTACATGACTGCAGAACAGCTGCCAATCACATCCTCAACATTTTGGAAAGTGTCTGACCTGACCAATGATGACAAAACATTTTACACCCAGAGGTATTCAGCACTGAGCATCTCCAGGATCACTGGCAGCTCCAGGTGTAGATTACAGAACAGGTAAAAGGGGGTACATGTCAGCAGTCAAAGGGGTAAAGTAAACCTAGTGGGGTTAATCAGATTACCTAATGATCATCAAATCATTTCATAGACATTTCAGGGGTGAGAAGGCTCTCTGATAGAAACCAAGCAACAAAAATTAAATAAAAAAGATATATATATATAAAACATAAATGAATGTCCCCAAAAAAGCACACAGAAACCTGAAAAAACATGCATTTCCTGAACTCATCATAGATTTCTTAGGTCATAACTAACAATACCATAACAATACTGGAAGAGCTTAGAACAGGTATGATTTGTTTTAAATTTACATGCAAAGACTTATTTTTTAAGGATAGAGAACGGAGATCTTGACACTACTGCATCGCCTTTCACTGTCTCGTAAAGTTACTCCCTTGAAAGAATAATAAAAAATCACGTATTAGTAATTTATTTACTGCAGCCATGACTGGATTAAATGGTGTTTTTATCAATCTTTAGCTGTAGTTAATCATAAGCTCTATGTCAGACTATCAAAAGAAAAAAGTTCCAAGAGTTCTCCATGCTGCCATCGCGCAGGCTTTTACAGCTTGAGGGTTAATCTGTTGTGAGATATACTATATGTAAGTGTAAGTTTAACAATAATTAAACATACCTTGATAATTTTTAGTGGTGTATATAATTGTCTTTTGCTGTTTGTAGTACTTACGGTACCTCCACTACTCCTGAAGCAAACTTGCATCTGCAAAACGCGTAGAGAATTTAAATTGATTTGTTCCTATACTGCTTGGGGGATCCCTTTAATTTTTTGTGCAATTTTGAATATAGATATATATTTCCTAGTACATACAATTGATATGGGCCTCTGAGGTTGGTTATACTATTGTAATGGAAGGAGGTTATTGAGTACTCTATTTTCTTTGTGGTTGTTAATATGGAATCAATTTAATCAATATAATTTTGTTATACTGTAATTTATAAAGTTTTTTGTATTTTTTCATCATATATTTTATTGCCTTCTAAAAGTCTTGCAACAAAAAACTTTTGGGACGTGGCATGTAATATTGATACACCAAATTTCTGAAAACATTTATTCTTACACTATCAACTACGTGGCAGTGATTTTTAGCAGCTACAAATATCTCTGCCTATTTTCTCTGGAATTTGTAGCCAGGTGCAGAGTTGCTGCTGTAGCTGACTACAATACCCACACATGCTACATATCACTGGTGTGTCATGATCATGCAGGATCTACTTTTTTCATGAGGAACATTGACAAACAGTTCAATATAAATGGGTTGCATAGTGCACCAACCTCAACACACAAAAACACGTTAGTGTGCCCCATTTTGGTGTAAATGGGAATTAGTATATCCAGTGTAGGTGATCTACTTACAGTTTTGGATTCCTTGGCTCTTAGTCTCTGTAACATTGTTTGTAATTTAATAATTGTACACAGGTTCATCCCTTGCATTCAGGGTTAATTTTGATGCTTTTATTGTTTTGAATGGACTAATAGCCGGTGTGTAAGTTTATAAGTTAGGTACGTATTTATGTATGAAAAAAATCTTTATCAGTATTGTAGGGCATAGAATGTCATAGAAGCTATTTTTGTTTTTATAGAATCTCTGCATGCAGAAATTGTATGGCCTGGGGGTTTCAATGAATTGTACTTTATTATTATACATGAAAAAACAGACACCTGCAGACGAATAGCTGTGCAGAACCTTGGAATGGAACACATTAACAAGGGCAACGTTAAAAAGGATTTTCATGGAGATTTGCTGATTTCAAATCTGCTTAAAAGCTGCAAATGGCATGTATACATGGCGGTGGTTTGGGCTATACTTACCACCCACTGTGACTGTGTCAGCAAATGTTCATAGTTTTTAATAAATCCTGGCTATCAGCCAAGCACTCTATAAATTATATGACCCATAGCATTATATTAAGTGTTGGTAAAAATGGTAGTTTGGCTGAAAGATTGGGGTTTAATGGGAGCAGTGCAAAGCATTTTGGAAAATTTCACTGCCAAAATCCAAAGCAGCTGCAAATTACCTGCTAGGAATCAGGCACTGTCACATTCAAGCTAGAAAATCTATTGGTGGAATTGTTCTTTATTAAAGCTGAAAGTGGAGCCCCTGCGACCAGGCAGGTGCTAAGGCAGGGAAGTTTATTTTATTGCAGAAGGGACATCGCCTGTCTCTTTTGCAATAAAATAGACTAACCTACCTGAACACAATAATTTGGACCCACCTGTCCTCACACTTCTGCAGGCGCCACCTTCTCTATCCAGTCCATTTCTGGGTGTTTAAGTTCTTCAGCCATCATGATGGGCCAGGACAGGATGATGTAACTCCTGCACATTCAGTCCCGGCAATCCTGGAGGATGCTGGGATACCCAACATATCCCGGCATTGTACACAAAGCTGCACATGAGCAGCAAAGTGTTCATCAAAAAACATTGTGTTCAGGCAAATAAGTATGTTTTATTGTGGACATTGCCTCTCCCTTCTGCAATAAAATGCCTGCTTGATCACAATTTTTTAATGCTGACTTTAGTTCGACCTTAAGGTTTTTGTAGCCATATTAGTGAACTTGCAGTAACACAGCTGAGTACTGTATTGATACTCATTTTGATACGTACTGGTAATGGGGGAATACCCCAAAAGATTGTCCTGAAATTTTTACTGTGCAAAATGTGCAAATACAAAAAGCATCACTGGCTGTACTTATTTACTAGATAAGAATGGCAGGGCCATGGGAGTGGAAGATGGCAGCAGGCAGGATACAAGTCCTGAATCAGTGGTGGAATATACATCTCTATTGGGAGTCTATAAAGCTTATAAGAACCTGAGATTTACAATATAACAATAATAACATCAACATATATAATGCTCCTTTTTTAGTTCCTTTATGTGTTAGGTGCATTATTTTTTTTCAGGTTTTTTTCTCACCTGGTGATTACACTTCCTGTCCTAGAGTAACATCTCACTCACCATAATGTATCTTTGGATACTGGGACTACAAAACCATGGAAAAAATATTAACTGATAACAGAGAGAAAGCACCGGAGGATATTTACTCACACTAGTATATTTTTACACTTATTGAACAGGAATGGCAAATATTTTAATTGAACATTTAACAGATGGAAAAGGTGCAAAAAGAAAGGTTTATTATTAGGGTTTACAAACCCTTTAGTGTTTCCAGACATTCAAAGCATATAGATACAGCAAGGTTATTGCAATTTCACTTTTATTTCAATTGAAAATATAAACTATGGTGCTGCACGCCTGGCCACAGCCAAAGGCAAATGATGTAAAATGATTCATTCCACATTCCCAATTCCAGCTATAATAAACCATCTCCCCATAGATGAGGTACAGCTTCATCCGTCATAAGAAAGAAGACCATTAGCACTCAGCAATCTTTCACTTAGCACGGTGATGGCTGAAGTATGGCATACACAGGAAACGCACAGAAACTATCACTTCTGGCACCTAACGCTCTGTTATTTATGCATGCAGTCATCGGCTTGAAGGATGTTCATTTTCTCTACACTTTACACTGGCAATGTGCTTTCCACTATTTTATGCTGTAATTTCAGCCTGGCTGCTAATTTATAGTTTATTTGGTGTTCTCTGATGATTTACTCATTTTCCAGTTGTTAGTCTTGTTTCCTGAATGACAAAATGACAATCACCCAGACATCAATCATTTTTTTTTTGTTTTTAACTTTTTATTTATTTAATTTTTTTTACTTTTTTTGCATTTGGATTTGGCACAGGTCTATTCCATATTGACCGGTTGCTGGATTTGGATACCCGTAATTTATTGGTCTGTCAAGCTAAATCTTATGTTTTAGGGTTAGGTAAAATATAAAGCTTGGTAAAGCACCCTTTATTTCCTGACCTGTCCACCTGGTGTACAGGGTGTTTTAACAAGCTATATATTTTACCTAACCCTAAAACATAAGGTTTAGCTTGATTGACCTATAAATCAGGGGTGTCCAAATCCAGCAACCAATGGCCACGTACAAGAAAGTCCCATGGTTATGTAGGATCCTTCTTCATAATTATTTTATAGGAATAGGAAGTTGAGTCATTTTTCTCATATATAGTGGAAGTAAAACAGTTAAGGGTCTATTTATAAAACAGTGAATTGGAAATTATCTAAAACATTCCATCATGGAGAATCTTCCTGGTCCACGTGTTTCAGTGGCAGTAATTGATTCTCCACCAGGTATTGTTTCAGAAAATGTGAGATTCAATGTGTTATAAATCGGACACTTGGTGTTCGTAAGAAAAGATCTTTATATAGCCAATGACATAACTGAAGTGTCAATAGCTACAAAGTCCGTAATAGTTTTCCAATTAAAGCAAATAAGCATGTAAAGCTACGGTGACATTTAGATAGAATACCTTCTCATGCCCTGACACTGACGTATAAGTCATACAACAATGCTCCTTTGTTAATTGCCATTGGTAAATAACCTTGTTTGTAGCGTTTGGGATTGATAAAGAATACATTTACATGTTTCCTGTTTAGTATGATAGAGGAAATAGACGATTATCTTTAGGGTAATTCCAGAATTACTGTAGAGCGCAGTAGGCTATTGATGGCGAGCACAGAATAGGAGTATGTGTAATGTGTGCTCCTCAAAGCCAGACAGACAGCCTTTACTGGCTATACACTTTCTGTATCCAGTGTAGTAACACCAGGGCAACTTACCACCTTGCCAAATACATAACACAGGCAAGGAGCCCCAGAGGGGTCATGCCATCTTTATTCCTACCACTTATGCCTATCTCTCTTACACCATCCTTACAGAGACTTCATTCCCACTATGCTCGTGCCCCTTCCACACTTTCACCACCAAGTTCTAGCTCATAGTGTCCAATGGTTGAAACAGAAAAATGTCCACATTGATAGATAATTAATTTCAAGATTTAGGAATTGGTTAACAAATTATATTTTTTTAACAGAGTGTCATATTGTGTAATTTTATCTGGGGGTTCCCATTTTCCCAGTCATTCATAAATCACTCTGGAGAACATGGCTGACACCCCATGCTCCATCTAGATGGTATCCCCAATAATCCTCAGTGGTTTTCCTGCAAACCCCAGAAAAAGAAGATTATCTTTTTTCCCCTCCATGGTTAGGTTTCATAACTAAAAAAGACTCAAATTAGGGCTTTTATTTTTGCATATGATTGCTTTCATTTAAAACTCATTTATTACTTTTATTACATTTAAACTTTTATTATATTTTTTAGCTTTGTGTCTGAGTCTAATATATTTTTCACGCAATGCTAAAAATCTTATTATAATATTATACATAGACATGAGATGACCTTCCATTACGCTGGTCAACTCTGGCCACATTGGGTAATGAACCTCACTTATCTGACAAACCAAAATACTATTTATAAGTGACATAGACACAGTGTTGTCTGGTTTAATTCTCTAGTACATCATGCACATATATTTACATGTATACTGAGATGATATAAGTTCATGTGTTTCTAGAAAATCTTTTAGCCATCAGTTAATGGCAAATGATCCCTAGTAATAGGAAAAAGGGGTCCAGAATTAACTTGAGGAGCCATTGAGCATGGACGTCATTATCAGATAATAGAAGCCACAAGTCAATTCAACTTATTAGCATCTACTAAGAATTAGAATAACCATTTTCTGTGCAATGACCCTTTAATGTTACCTAATGAAATAATCCAGGCAGCATTAAGTGAACTACTAATTAGAGTTTTGTACATATAGCGTTTCCTGCTGCGGATCATTTCATGGCAATTATGTCTTTGGTGTATACATTTTTTAAGAGACTAGTCAGTTATTGTCTATATATCTCTTCAATTGTGAGTTTATTTATAGGATTTACAACCTGTTACCCACCTACAAGAGTAACAAAAAACTTCCTGGGCTCTGATGCAAAAATGGAGCTAACCTATATTTTACCATGTCTCCTCCAGGTACACAACGTCAGTGAAATTGTTTATATAGACTTGAAATGTTTCTCTAAAGGTGTTACAAACATATAAAAGGCCACTAAATTGGTCACCTGACTGATAAAACTAGATCACCACTTTATTTGGGAGATATATTTTATTTTACATAAGGAAGTAGTATGAAAGGTAATGGAGTACTGATGTCACTACAGCTTTGGTCTGTAAATTATGTCCACTTTAACATGGAAAACACCAGCAGAACCATTGTCTGATCCCATTCTGGCTATTTTAGATGGTACATGCCCAGAAACTTGCCATTTTTTTGTAACCACATTAATATTTTCTCAATTGAATCACTGTTTTACAAGTCCTGTTTGTATTATTTTTCTTGTTTTTTTTACCACACTCTATATTTTTCAATTTTTGTATTCTCTACCATGGTTCCAAGAAACTCTTTGGACATGTGCTTGGCTTATTCCCTTAAGAAAATTTAGGAATTCAACTAAATTCTTATCTTATAACCAGCTGCATCATTGGCAGTAAATCCAACCACAGAAGACCAGAGGAAGAGTTTTCTTCACTGTATCCAACATCCCCACGCAGTGTCTGTTCATATATGAGGAAAACTTTTTTATTTATTTTTATTAATTATCATTGTAAAAAAAAGTTAATTATGGGAAATAAACCATTTTAGATGCTAGTAGATCATCAGCCATTCTTTTTGTATTCTAGTTTTTATGCTCAGAATTTTCATGTACTTTAATCAATTCTACAAAATTCTATGCAGGTAAGACAATTAGGCATGTGTAGTGAGGAACTAGGCTATGATAAACAATATTGGGCTGGTGACCCTTAGTGGACATGCTGTAGTTTATCATACAGACATTAGACATTAAACAACCTTCACCCACAGTGACTGGGAGAGGAAATTCTTCCAGCGCCAACTGACTTTTGACCAGTGTTTGTCAACCAGGGTATTGTGGAAGCCTGGGGTTCTTCCAGAGGTCGCTAGGGGTTCCTTGAGCAATAATTTAGACCTCTATGGTCAGTTAATCTGACATGAATAATCTTTTGGGCTACTTGTAAAAATCACATTATTCCCACTGAGCATCACCTCAATGTACTATGAGCTGTGGATATAGTCATTATAGAAGGAGTCCCCTAAAGATCTGCAAATTATTTCAAGGGTTCCTCCAAGTTAAAAAGATTGAGAAATACAGAAATAAACCATCTACTTTTACCATACCCACCAATGACTGCTGCACCATGGCCCGCTTTCTTTATCTCACTCCCTACCAGGAAATGGCTCCTATGGACATATGTAAGCATGTTGCATATATTAAAATATATTACTTTACTGCCAAGCTGCAGTTTTACTTTCCCTTCCACCGTTTTACTGTCACTTCCACTTTTTCCTAAGGCAATAGACTGAATAGTATAGTCCTGAATGCAGCAGAGGGTATTACCATCTAAGATAGCACTGTTCTCTGCAGAATTCTAAATTTTTGATATTGTCCCAAAAATTGGGTCCCTGATACCCAGCCTAAAAACAAAGGAATAGATTAGTCAATCCAGAAAAGAATCGGGGCTTTAGATTAGATCAGTAGTCTGTGGGAGACAGTATTGAAGAGAAGGTGAGTACTATAGATGCCTTCTTTTTTGCAATCAAAAGTACGCAGACTTGACAATTATGTAACCTGTGGATATACCAATACCAGCATTTAAAAGTCACCTAATCTCCTTGATTGGAGGGTTTTTTCTGGTAATTTTTTTACCAACATGGTCTGATCCGAAACTATTATTAATACTTACATGTATTTATATAGTGTGGACATATTACACAGCACTTTTCAAAGTCCACTGTCATATCACTATCCTACAGAGCCTATAAATTCATAGCCTTTAATTTCCCTAAACAATACCTTTTTGTTAGGATCCCCAATTTAACAAAAAACTTAGCATAGCTAATATTTTCCTAACCTGATTTAGGCAATTTTTACAATGTGTAAAAATTATTATTTGTGATAAATCACCTATTGATAGAAAACATTTGGCTGATAGCTATACATGGTGCTTTTTCACCTATAACCACATGCTTACTGTACCTATTACTAAATACAACCCAATTCCCTTTATCCCTCTTTATTTTCTACTGGAACAGTTTATTCTTTTATTGTTTTGGTAGCTTAATATCCCCCTGCCCCCATTGTAGTCTCCTCTGTCCCTGGTTCAGCAAACTATTACTAACTAAACTACCTGACCGCTTGTCAAAAATCTCCCTGTCTGTACCCATGTCGGGGCTCTGCAATCCTGCTCATTCCTATGGAATTCTGAGTAGAAGTTCAAGTAGGTCTGAAGTCCATGGGAATGAAAGCAATTTTAATACCAAGATTTATGATTACAGTGAGACTGGGCTCCCTGCAGAGGAGATATGGAACCAATACATTTTTACAATATGTTGTTATATCCTGGCACTTATATATTGAAACAGTATAGCTGAGAGCAAATACCCTGTAAAATATGAGGGAGAGAACAACAATCAGTACACTGAGCAACCTGGCAGGACAAAGATGTGGTGACAAAGCTATGATTTGTACACAGATACACAAATAAATCCGGCGATAAACAATAAGATGGGAAATGTGCAAGAAAAAAGGGATGAATCATATTCAATATTAGAATTGTAGTTATAGCAGCAGAGAATACATACATTAATTCTTTACATTGAAGGAAAGTGCTGGAGTCTGTCCCGTGTCACTAAAATATTTTGTCTCCTGAACCCACTTAAGAGAATATTCTTCATATAACGGGAAAGGGAAAATATATGGCAATAATAAAGTGGAACTCTGTCCAAAGCTTTTTCCCTAGTATCAGAGGTGTCAGTAGGGTAACTTACTGAAGGCATTTAGGCTGTTCACTTAGCAAACATAATTATCATTCTCCAATGGTACAGTTACTTAGCCTAGAGAATAATCCTGTGTAAAGGGATCATTGACTTTGATAAGAAAAGAGAACAAACTCCTTTAGTACATCTGCCCCAGTATGTCTGAATTTTACACTTAGATTTATTTCAATTCAGAAGGAACTAGAAGGAAGTTACAATAAGTATCTCCAATAGGACCAAATACAACTACAAATGCCTAGGGTTCCAACACTTGTCTGTTGTATCCTAAATCAAGTTTTTGTTGGCTTCTACTTTAAATGTTAAAATTATCTGTATTGGGATTTTGGAAGTTTAGGTATGAACAATCCTCAATGGGGATACCTGTTCTGGTGACAACTAAGAGTCATCCAGGATAAGAAGTTAAGGGATTCTCTTCAATGGGACATATGTTACATTGACAATTGAGTTTCAAAGATGAAACACTGAGCTCAAAGCAAACATGTCCAGTCCTGAACCCACTTTGCACTAGCCAAAATGTTACATGGAAATTCCAGGTAATGCTACCCCATTTACTTATAGTGACCAACTGGAGAAGCCCGTCTGCAGCTTCAGGTACCCTTGCAATGCCTGTGCAAGGACAATATGCCATGTCTCTAACCAATTATTTATGGCAACATGCAATACTTCAGTATTTTCCACTTGACACAAAGGATACCTCAACCACAATCATAGGAAGACAATTAATAATAATGGATACCCTCACCTCCATACTTTAACACACCGATGTAAATGTGTATGCCTGTATATAATAAAGTATTTGGAGCAATTTTAATTGTCTGTAGGAACCTGTATATTTCCTGGAAACTTTGAATTAGAGTCAAAACTTACAGAAAATATGAATGACAGATGTTTTAAGAAAATCGAAATGTTTATAGGACATTTAGAAGCTGTTCCAATCAAATCTGCACATTCCATAAAGCATCAGTTAAAGTCAGCTACTGGTAATAAAGCCCAAAGCAACATTTCTGAGTTCATTCATTATCCCGCTTCATTCTACAAGTCAAATAGATATTACCGCCATTAGCTATATGTCACCGCTTTCCACTTGGAAAAGACCCATGATTCCTTTACACTCAGAAAGATTTATTCAAATTCTGGACTAATGCGTGTCATTGTTATTTGATGGAAACCCTGGGTGTCTATAAGCAGGGCTCCAGGCATGCATAATACATAATATTACCTTAAATAAAACTGATCATGAGCTAAGAATTTGTGCTGACATTGATGCGTCTAAAAAATGCTAGTTACATGGCTGTTTTAGCTACCTCTAATTTAAGGAAGAGTATACAATCACTATACTTCTAGTACACATGAACTGCCACCTAACTGCTAGTATAAGGTATGTTCAGAATACAAAATGAAAGCCAATTGGTATAAATACCTGAAATTTGGCCTGGTTCAGGATCATATCCCTGTATAAGCAGTACTTGGGGCCAATCAGATGTTTTGCATTTATAGGCCAAGAAGGAATTTGCTAATGGGAATACAACGCCGAGAAATACTCATCAATCTGTTTTTCCTTTTTACTTTCCAGTCACAAGACAGGGGCAGGGAGGTGGTCCTTCTATATTTTACAACCAGGAATGGAGTCATTTTAGCAACTTTAGGTGCTTCACATGTGAACAGCTATGACACCAGCAATTTGAGGGCTTGAGACTTTAGCGGAAGCTAACATAAGCACACTGACAGCTATTATAGTTATCACCAATGGCAATAAACTGAACAGTTTTAATCAGTGTTTCCCAACCAGGGTTCCAGGGAACAATAGGGTTCCTTAAACAATATGTGCCTTTCAGGTGAGCTTAGCGGACATCAATTACCTTTTTGGCTATTTGTAAGGGTGACATTTTCCTCACTGGCCAGCAATGTTAGATGCATGGGTGACTCAGCTAACTACTCCTAACAAATAACTGAAATATTTATTTACAGTTGACCTTTAACAATAAATTTAGCATTTATCACTCACACTAGTTTATACTCATTCAGAATTCAATAATGATTTTGTAAACAATTATACAGTGACAGTCTTTCTAATTGCAGTTATTGAACTGTTATGGATTCCTAGATTAATGAATGGTCAATATACATAAATAGACTAAAAGATGAACTGTTTGAGCTACAGATTGATTCCTTTTGAATGTACATTTTAGTATTTATTATGTGTATGTTTATTAAAATAAAACATTGGCCCTGAAAGGACAGCAAGTGTTCTTTCAATATTTTGGTAAAAGGTGATACCTTGTAAATCAGAAATTGGTTTTCCAGTTGCAACTTTTATGTATCCTTCTGTTTAGGAAGGGTGGAAAGCTTCAGATTATTCATTAACAGTGGGCAGCCCTATGTAAAATCTCTTAATGGTATCCATCCACTTAATCAAAAGCATAAGTGAGTAAGGACTGGCAAATGGCAAAGGTATATATTGACTGTTTTCAACAGAATCTAGTTCAGAAAAACATGGCAGTATTTGGAAATAAGTAATTAGCCTGAAGGATGCCAAATCCATTAATCACTTTCAGTGTCTGCTTGGCTAAGTCAGGTCTAAAATTAGCAGTAGATACAGTGTAATGGGCAATTTTGACTGCATAGGACAACATTCTTGATGTCCATGGGTATCATAAACTGCATTAAACAGACTAGGGAAGACTGCCAGATTAGACAGATGTAGGAGGTATATGACATGCCAAAATGTCTTTATCAGAAAAAAACAAAGATTTAATGAAGTGTGTCCTTAGATATGGATCTTAACACAAGATCAAATGTTTTTGCAGAGCTTTAGATAGTTCAATGTAAAAATCTATAAAGTGGACCTAAACTTAAAAATCAAATAAGCACACCTTAACCACCTTTAATTCCACAGATCCCTCAATTGCCTTGGAGCTTTCCTCGATCGGGTCAAGCGCCGTCCTGGAATTCTTCTTCATCCCGGCGTAGAGGAAGCCCCGGGTGCTGTCATCTTCAGCCTCATCACTCGATCTCACACTGAGCAGGCACGAGAACGGGTGATGTAGCTTGCTGTAAAAGGGGAAAAAAAGAGCTGATGTCCCTGGCCATGCACAAAGGAAAATGCCCCTTGCTCATGCCTGAGATTGGGCATGCACAGAAGGAGCAGCCAAGAGCCTGCACTCAGTCTTGATTTCCGTGGTGAACAAGACAGAAAGGGAAGGTGCTTCACCCTTTAAAAAAAAGGATTTTTTTTTACTTTATATAAAAGGGTTTTAAGTAAAGTAAAAACTTTGAGTTTAGGTCCACTTTAACTATATGTGAAGGAAAATTTTTTTTTCTTGCTAATGTGTAGGAAGGTTTAGACACACGGTCAAGTTTTATTGCTGTCTCTGTCCTCACTGGGTGGATTTATGCCTCCGTTGTCCTGGCGCCATAGTCACCAAGACAGAATAAAAAAAGAAAAATCCAAAAGTTTAGTTATCATGACAAGAAGCGAGGGTAGATGATGAGAAAAATGTTCATGTACCTATGATGGTATAGGAAGCTGCAGCAGTACCTGCACTAAAATGTATTCTTTCCAGAATGTTTATTCCCATTTATAGAGAACAGTAAGGAGAAGAGGTTTGCTGATGTATTCTGAACTGAATTGCATGAATGCCTAAATGAGATTGTCACACACAAACTCACTAATTTTACAGGTTTCTTTTCTAATAATATTTTGTGCTTTTAGGAACAAAAAACAGACATTGTAATGAATAATTCCCTTCCTTTTATAGCTTAATTTGTGTTTTTCCAGGAGTTTTCCTGTTATCATATACTTTTCCTACTTTCCTCCAAACAAATGATTCTTTGAACCCATTTAATGTTATCTGATGAATTTGTGCCAGGTGACTTGTCTGTTTTAGTGCTATGCTATGTAACAGGTATTCAGAGATTCCAAATAATCTTGGCAGAATCATTTTACCCACTAGCTGAGTTCTACTGTATATACATTAGGTCTCTGGAGTAAATGGGCAGCATTGAAGTTTGCCCTGCCCTATCTTGTCACATACAATCATAATGATAAAATAGCAGCAAAACAAAGGCAGCAAAGAGACATAAAACTGCCTGTATAAAATAATGATCTGCTGCAAGTTCACAGGAAGGGCTGGCATAAAAAAAACAATAAACTGAATTACAGTAAGCCGCCGATCCACGTCTTTATTTCAAGTAATCAGGCAGAAGTAGACTTTATACAAATATACAGCTCTTAGATAAATGCAATCAGATTGGACAATAAAATAGAAGCACAAACAAAAGAAATATATGTGCAAAATGATATGATATTCCAAATGGAGTGAAATAAAGAACAGTAAAATTTAATAAAATGAAATAAAGAAAATAACATAAATTGTTTATGTGCACAGAATGCAGATGAGGTGCCAGACAAATGATCATCTTCACATTGTGCAGTGTGTGGTTACTCTTCTCATTATCTTGGCAACATCTCTTCCAAGTCAGCCACTACGTAGGCAACTACAGTCCAGATGGCAGCACAGTGGTTCATCCAGACCGGGTTCTGAACTGTCATGGTGTCCCCTTCTGAGTGATGGAACCAGAAATACCGACTCAGGTCATCCAGGAGGCTTGCACCTAAGAATATAAAAATTAGGGGTTAGCCCAGGTTTTTTTAAAGTTGCATTTGGTACCATTGGTAATGAATACTGTAGGCAACCCATGGTAAATAGTTCATTTATGATCCACTCTTTATTATTAAACACAATTATTATAGAAAATTAAGCGCTATAATGCTTAACATGTTGTATTGTGCTTCACTGATCTATCATTATAAACCTTTAATATGATTGGTATAAACTGATAGAGGTAGTGACCATTTTATGTTAATCTGCTCGTATTATTGCAGAGTAAAACCAGAGGTCTTCAGCTGCTAAATAAGCTGTGCTGGGCTTTGGGCATGTATGTATCTTTTTTCCTTTCTAAAGAGGAATAGACTCCCTTCAAGGTATACCTGCCCACGGTTTAGTCATTCCTAAAAATGTCCCAAGATAGGAGCCCTGTTTCCTGTCGATCCAGGAAACATCCAATTGTCTTAGGGCATTAGGATGATTTTTAAATTAAAACGTGTTTTAAAGGGTTTTTTTTTGCCTTCCCATGGATCACCTGTGCCAATATGTTTCTATATAGAATATTCCGGTTTTCTAGTATGTTTATTTATTTAGTGGTTGAACTTGATGGACTTGTGTCCTTTTTAACCTTTTAACTATGATGATGGTAGATGTAAATGAGAAGGTAATTGTGAACACTGAATTCCATGACATGAACAACCCCCGACAACCACCAGCAGAAGATGTGCGAGTTTAGGCTATAAGCTAGCAGATTTGGAAGACATTCTAGCAGTAGAAGAAGAAAAATCATCTCAGTCAATCTGCCTGTGGGAAAGGATGGTATTTATAATGTTAAATTCTTTAAAATAAAGCCAAGTAGAAAGTAAGACAAATCTCTAATACTGATCTAGGTCCATTTTAATAGACATATAAAATCCACTTAAACTGTGAATAGATAGCCTGAAGCTGAAACAAAATAATAAATAAAATATACACTGTAAGAGTGAATGGATTTTTCCTTTAGAAAACCTCAATTACTTATATTCCGTTTCCATCTTCCATGAGCTGAATTTACATTTTGATTTCTTTTCAGGGTCCTCAGCCTCTTCGCTCTTATCTTGAGCTAATAATTACTTCACCGCCAATAGAAAACGTACAGCACCTTCACCAAAGTGGCAGTTAATTAAACTTGAACACCCACTTCAAAGTTTAATGAATTGTCTAGCAAAGGTCTTATGTAATATAATACAGACTGTAATCACGGTGGCTTAAGAAAACTCATTTATATTGACCCAGAGTGAAAAAAATACTTTTATTAAATATGACAGCTTGAAATGTATTTCTGCAAAGATGGAAAGATGAGAAAACTTTGCATATAGCAATGCAAAAGAAAATTACATTCAAATTGTAGCTGAGCAAATAAAAGTAGGACCAGTAATTTGGCAAATGGAGACCTAGAAATATCAACTTTTCTCAAGAAAAAATGAAGAAAAAATAGCTTGATTTAATAAGGTAGTGCAAAGTGCAAAGATATGTATTAACCCAGAGCAGGCAATCAGAATTTTACTTTAACAAGGGCAGTTAGAAAAATGAAACACCACAGGAAATGGGTTGCACTGGTTGCAGCACATTGTATGAAAAAGTTTAAGACTGGGATATTGGCATATGCACACACAAATGGTGGCACCCGTCGTGATGATTTATATTACATGATTTATATGCCCATGTCCTGGTTTACCACTTAACATACTAGGATTGGTGAGATAGCTGTATGTTATCCGTTATTTAAAGTAGCATTATTTAAAGTGCATGTCAGGGCAAGATTACCCAAAAACAGAAACATTTTCTATGTTTTTTCCTTTGAAAACACTGATGATAGAGAAAAAAACCCATTGATCTGCCAGAATTGCGTTCCACTTGTATGTCCTCTTGTGAGCTAACAACACACAGGATTTTGTGGACCAAGTAGTGTCACTTGGATATAACAAAACACTTTCAGTAGTATATTTAGCAGACCAAAGAATAGAAAATAAGAGATGTTCATTGTTTGGAGCATTTGCTCTTATGTCAGGCAATTCTGGTTCTGACAACTCCCCAATGGTAGGATTGCTATGCAGGAAGCAGCAGGGCAGTGAAATACTCACCTGCTGGCACAGGTTGTGCCTTTACTGGTCTGATGAGCAAAGTGTCAGCCTCTTGGGGCGATTTACATTCTGTAGCATTTTCATGGGGTGGAGGCCATGCCCCTCCAGTCATTAGGAGGGCAGAAATCACCTGCCAGGGTTTCTGACCATTTCCTCATTTTGTTCAAAAGCATAAAAAAAAGTATTAGTTGGAGATACATTTTAACCTAAATATGCCTCCCCCATCTCCACTACCCCAATCAAAAAGTGGCTTTAAAAAACTCTAACTCTAAAAAAACTCTAGTTTAATACCTTCTACTAGATACATTCACTTACTATTTTGTATTCATGCTCCATTCATGAAACTACTACTCCATACTATGACCTGAATGGGAATCTTCCCAAAAGCAATTTGTGGGTTATTAAAGTTATCCTGTAACTGACCTCGCAGGTTCGCCTAATTCACTTGTGTAAACCTCCAACATAGCAATACATAAAAAAGTGAACTTTTCAGAAACTTTGCAAGTTGTCCTAACATGTCAATCTATACAGAAACCATATGATTTTGAAAAAAAACCCTGACTCCAATTATTAAAAAGCAGTTCCTAGACTCAAGACAGATTACTTTGCTCATGCTGGGATGATGTCATCATACTGGTATAAGCAGAAGAAAGCATTTTCTTGTATTTTCTCGAGTGGTCAAACTGCAAGAATGTAAATTGTCAGAAACTGCATCGGTGTCATGATGACCTTGGATGATGCCTATACAAAGATGGCCCTGTGTTTCTGTTAATACTGGAAGGGTTACACTTACTGCTGCATGCTGCACTTCCCATGACAAAATATATCTGATACTTGTTCCACTTCTAAACATATTGTAAAGGTGACCCTATACAAGCATCTATTCCTACAAAATTACAACCATGTTCATTAAGAGTAATGGCATGCAAATATGCAAATTACAAAGGTTTAACATGCAAGTGAACCTTGATAAACACTCCTCACAGACTGGGCGTAGATCCTTTGAAGAACGATTTTACTGATTATATGTGATATATTATAAATCTCTGAAAGATTTATAGTCTCTTGAAATGCTGCATAATCATTACATATGTACAAAGTTTACTTGAAACCTCCATGTTTGGCTCAGAAGTTGTAGGTAAGCACCGTCTGTCATGAAAATGATCTATTGATGTACTGTACCCTATAAGCATAATAATTCATCTCATTAAATCTCAGAAAACACTCAATTTCTAATAGGAAGGCAAAAAAATAACAAGGAAAGTTGATTCATAGCAGTTGGTCATTCCAATTATCCAGACTTCTGCGTATAATTTATTTAAAAACTAAATTATGCATGAATAGTGCACAACTAATTAGGGGAGAGAAGGGAAATGTAATTTACATTCTTGATAAGAAAATTGTACTTTACAAAAAAATATGTAAAACAAGATAAAGTATGGAGTTACTGAGGTTATTAGGGGAGAAAATTACAACAGGTCACAAAAGATGATTGTCTCATTTCCATACCACATCAACAAGTGTTCACATTTTGTGGAAATACAAAGGTCCAAAACAAAGACGTGATAGTAGCATGGAGTATAGAGTCATCAAAGTAAAAAGGCATAACAAACACATGCAACAAGGAAATGAATCAGTTGGATTAGAACTTATGGTGACAGGCTTTGTTTACATCAGAATTATTTTTCTCTCCATTAAAGTCTATGAAAATACAAATAGTCTAAAAGAAGGAGGATGAAGGACAGGAGAAGGTCAACTGCAAGTCAAATCCACCTGTCAATGAGTTTTCAATCAAAGAAGAATCCACATGCAAGTTCATCACCATAGCCCAAAGTCCATTAACACAGACTCTTTATGATAGTTTCCAGCTTTGCCTCCATGAAAAGGGATTGACTTTCTCTACTTAATACAATGCAGCAAGTAGAATGGGACCCATTCCTGTAGATTTGCAATGGTAGGCAGCAGGGAAAGGAGAGGAGCTGAAAACATTGGCATTGAGATCATGCTATATATTATGTAATTTACATTACTCTGAGGTTTCATGAAATCCCTGTAAAATGGATTTGATATATTTCTGGACTACAATCTCTTGTTACATCTCATTGCCAGGCTTACATCACCCTTCTTGCCACTACTGAGAACTGAACCAAGACAGGTTTAGTAAGGATGACACAGAAGGGGAATGCATCGCATGGTAAAGCCTTTTAAAAGAGCCTTTACTGCAGGGGTGCCCAACAGGTGGATCGCGATCTACCGGTAGATCGCAAAGGCAACGTGAGTAGATCTCGGGGGCCCTGCCTTTCAAAATAAACTTTACCATGCACAGGAGTTATTAAGTCCAACCCTTTATTGTTGGTAGACCATTTTGACTTGGTCATTTTAAAAGTAGCTCGCAAGCCAAAAAAGTCTGGGTACCCCTGCTTTACTGGGTGTTCCTATTGTACCTACTATTTCATTTTATTCGTTCACCGCATGTTTTTTAGAAAGTTCATCCCACTTCTTTCATATTGTTGTATTTAATATTGGATTTACTGCTATTCACGTGATGCGTATTTTACTGTTACTACAACTTGAGAAAAGCAAGACATGCACTTATTCTTTTCCAGTACATTATTGTTTATTAAGTTTTAAACCTTCATGTGATTATACAAATTTGTTTATTACATGTTTATGTACTTATCAGAAAAATGTAAAACTTGATAAAAATATTGAAATATAAAAGGCCTTTTAAACTTGACTTATTCCATCACAAAAGAAGAATACTCCTTTAGGATGGTGGGTGGAGCCATGGAAAGTAACCCTTTTCTATTTTAGGAAAACTCAACGTAACTTTACTTTCTGAACTATCACTGATTTGGTTACAGGGTTTTTTGATCCTTTTAGGTCCTCTTCACCATAACCACCATATGTGTTACTCTCCCATTAGTCCAGGACCCAGCCCATAGAATCCATGGCTTCATGCATTGCACTGATGGTGAGCAAAATGTTTTAAACCGATGATTGGCTTGGCCCAATATGGAATGAGACATGTTTCTGTTCGTGTTCTGTTTTAAGAAGTTAAAGGTCTTTTTGACCCAGTTATTCCCCCCTCACCTATATGATTATATTGTCACATCAGGGAGGTGAAACACACACACCTGTGTTGCTCCACTTGGACTACAGTCTGATAAACTCAGAAATGAAATGTAATGTTTGGGAAGCTTCTCACATTAAATAATTTTGTTATATGTTAAAGACATTGTGCAGAGAATGTATAATGCAACTGAAATCTGTATGGTCAGCTTGAAGCAGGACTAAACCTGTGACTACACATCTATTTACATTACTTCACAGGGTTCCTCCATCTTCCTTTTTTCTTAATTCCTGAGGGAAATATTCAGCAACCTTGATTGGCTGTACCGGGATGCTGTACCTTATGCACACGTGCATAGGAGTGTATTCTTTTCTGGCATGCACAAGGGAAGCCAGGATTGCTGTGTTTCCCCGAAAATAAACTCTGAGCTGCATATGTGCTCATCCAAATCTGACAGCTGGGTGCCAAACAGGCAGGTAAGAGCAGTTATTCCACAATGAATGTAAGCAGACGTAAAGACAAAACAGAGGGGCCTTTATAGACAATGTAATTGTATTAATGATAGGGTGCTTCTCAGAAATACAATACAGATATTTAAGATCCTTACAGTTGTAGGTGATCCGTTAAAGGGACATCAGAGATGGCACTATACAATCAACAACTACTCAAGAGTTTCAAATCAAAAGTGTTCCAAAAGTCCAGACTGTAACCTGGAGATCTGTATTGGCAATTGTACATGAAAGTACCCGACGCGCTTCGCCAGCTAGGGGCTTCTTTAGGGGTAGATTAACATTTGACGGAACATTATGGTGTACTGAAAAGAATATAATTTTTGATAACACATTAGTTGGTAAGAAGATACATAAAAAGTTCAATTCAATAACATAGTATATAGTGTCATGTTTTCAATAAGTGCAACTCACAACAAAAAGCAGAACAATTATTCATAAGATATTACTATACATAGGCAAATATTTTCACATCAACCCATATGTATAGAGAACATAAGAGGGCAATATTCGGCAACCTTGATTGGCTGCACCAGTAGTATGTACCTTATGCACAGGTGCATGGGAGTTCATTCCTTTCTGGCACACACAAGGGAAGCCAGGATTTCCCAGAAAATAAACTCTGAGCTGCTTATATGCTCAGCAGGCAGGCAAACAGGCAGGTAAGAGTGGTTATTACAGAAGGGATATCACCTGTCCCTTTCTGCAATAACCACATGCCTGAACCCCAAAAGTGGGAGTTTAGTTCCACATTAAAGTCAGCCTCCATTTGTTTCACCCAACTCTGTTTAGAAAAATGTCCCAAGGAAGCAATTATTCTTTCTAGCTTCCAGTGCCACATTTTGCAATCTCGACCACTAGTCCTTGGCTGGGTAAATGATGACCAGTGTTATTAAACCTACTTCCCAGGGCATCAAGTCTCTTTTAGGGGAGTATCATCAAGATATTGTGGGCTAATAAAAGAGTGATGCAGAAAACAGAACTTAAATCACTATGTGGATGTCAAACAAAAGGCCTATTTTTTGTGTAATTTAAGCAGGACAAAGTATATAATAAAATGTATTATTTTTCTCTACTGTATTTTTTTAACTTCTATTGATCAAATTGGAAACAAAAACAAGTTCTGGATAAATTGTGGTAAAAATAAAATAATTCTTCTGGGCCTGCTCTTCACTTTCAAAAAACTCAGACTTTAGCCAAGTACAGCAAGAATACTCCATGCAAATCTACCCTTTAGAATTATGTTCATCTATGAAGTAGAGCAGAATGAAAAATACTATGGAAGAATGCTGACTGCATGTTTAGCAATGATTCATCTGTTAATCTATAACAAGATTGATTCCTCACACTTCAAAGCACAGACATCATATGACGGGCCTGATATTGTACTTTTGTGCGCATCTCCTGAGCTCACTTCATGAACTTCTCACCCCCCTGATATAGTTTCTGATGGCTGTGTATTGACCAAAAGAGATTCAACTGATGAGAAATGAGAGGGAATCGGGACCGGAAATTAGTTATTAATGCACCAAACAAACCCATCACTTGCAGTATCACCATACAATAAGTGACCTTTATATTACGTGCTCAATAGAAACACCTAGGACCAGGCTTGATATCTGAAGCTTTGTATATTGTTTAAAACCTCTGAAATTGTGTGAATAAAATGACAATGTCAATACATCACATTTCCTGAATCTTGCCATTTCTCAGTAATATGTCGGCTACATAAACCATACAAACATCATTCAAGGATGATAACCTTTAGTGCAAAGAATCCTATCTCATCACACACCTTATCACAGCTAGCATGCCATAGCAAAGCATATGGATAGTATTAGTGACTCTGCTGCCATTTAAAAAGCACATTATAACTCTGCTAACATTAACTTACATGCTCAATCAGGATACCTATATAACCTATATACCAGATTGCACACTTATGTTCACTGCATTGTTATAGTTCTAGTTTTCATGCCATGCAGTCCTAGTATGATATCTAAATATGTTGCTTTAATGTAGTTGTTCTTATAGGGTGCAAACTTTTTTTTTTTGAGAAATAAATTGCCAGATTCTCTGGGTAATACAGTCAACATACATACATATTAGTGGAATCTGTACTGCACTATTCCTGTTGACAAAAATAGTAGAGTTCGGCCAACCCAGCCACTTTAGGATGTCGGACATCATCGTCGAGCAGCAATTTTAGGTACAGAATTGCCCATATTTTGAGTTCCATTTCAGGGCTAGCTTTGATCTAAGTTGGAATCAATTATCAGGCCACCATTAGTTTAACCCTTACCCATTCTACCAAAAAGAATTCTAAAACCTACTGCATACTAAAAATGTAAAGTGCTTACAATGCCTTTGTAGGGCTGTGAGGTATTTGTATGTTTCAATTTTATCAAATTTTATTTGGCAAGTCAAGCATTTAAAATGTACCTGCACATGAAAACAAGTGATCCAACACACCTAGAACGGATATGACCCAGGAGTAAAAACATTTGGAAACTAATAGCAAATGATGTTTAGGAAATCCATTCCAGATTTAATAGATCTCATAGGTTCTCTCATAATAGTTTATCTTTTCCAGTCTTAGAGAGCTTTAGCAAATCGTGCCTATTTTGTTACAAGTGCCCAAAAATTCTTATGCAATTTTTACCTTTTGTCTCACACACTGCAACACAAGCAACCCCTATCTGTCCACCGATACAGTAACAGTTGCATTGTGGAATAAAATGTCCACAGACCTAAGATCGCCATGTACCTTTGAGGGTATTGGCAGCATTGTGGCTCAGGGGTTAGCACTCTTGCCTTTGCAGAGCTGGATGCCAGGTTCAAATCCCAACCAGGACACTGCATGGAGTTTGCAGGTTCCCCCATGTCTGTGTAGGTTTCCCTTGGGTACTCCGGTTTCCTCCCACATTCCAAAAACATGTAGTTACAGTAGGTGAATTGGCTTCCCTTCCAAAAAAAAATTGAGACTACATTAATGATGCATGGTGGGGACATTAGATTGAGCCCCTTTGTGGGACAGTTAGTGTCACGACTATGGACTTAGCGCTGCGTAATATGATGGCGCTAAATAAATATTGCAGTACTGTAAAAATAAAGGTAGTGACAGCAGATGGTGACTACAACAGAACAGTTCATTATGTTTTTCATAGGCAGAGATTTGCTTTCATTAGAGTAAAGCTCCTTTTAAAGGTTGTAAACCCCTTTACAGACCAGGGTTCCTTTTTAAAGTAGACAAGCTGCAGTAAAAGATATAAAGCAGATGCACCCTGTGTACTGAAAGATATTCAGTTTTAAACAGGGCTATACAAACCCCCTTCTGTTATTTGCTGAGGAAATGCAAGACCATCAGTTAGACTCAAACTCCTCCAGTTGCTTATGTTTAAGCTGTTGTGGCACATGTGTGTGTGACAGCTGGGGGACTTATATTGCTAAGATTGTGTAAATATCATATGACGAAACCACTTAGAGCTTGGCACGGTGTCAAAACACTGGAAAACAATGGCTTGGACATCAGAGCCAAGAATTTTTATAAATGCACCCCACAGGGAGAACTTTACTATTTAAATGTGTGTACTCTGCATTGTACTCCTAATGCAATAAGTGTCAAAACTCTGTCAGGAGAGGTACATATAATTCCCTTTACACCTGCAAACAGAAACAGATACTATTCATAGCATTTAAAGCAAAGAGAAATATGTACAGATTATCTGTATCCAAGCAACATTTTTCTTTAGATTACCTAAACAAAACTGCAGATGCTAATAGGCGATTCCTGATAGGTTGTTCTGGATTACTGTACATAGCAGCCCTTTGCACTAAATTGTTAAAGCAGCCTGGGATCTACCTAGTTGAGGTGTTCGACACACCCGGAAAAAAAAAGCTTTTTGTTTTTTATATTTATTCTGTTTCTTTCATCTGCAACTCAAAGCAAAATTATTGTGTATATGTAAATTAAAGTGGACCTACACTCAAAATTTTTACTATACATAAATGAATAGACAAATAAAAATTACCTTTTTTTTTTTAATGCAACACCTGATCAAGACAGGATGGGTGCGCAGAGCCTCCCGGGATACATACATCACGCATCCCTGGAGGCTCCTGGCTGCTCCTTCTGCGCATGCCCGACATCGGGTATACTCAGAAAAGGCCTTTTCTTTAATGGAAAAAAATGCTGATATCACACATGCACATTAATATAGTCACTCTTCTTCATCTACGACACCCGATCTTGTGCCTACGAAGTGCAAGATCAGGTGACGTACGAAGAAGAAGGGAGAAGGCTAAAGAAGATTGCGGCACTCGGTGCTCCCTTTTGTGCCAGTGCAAAGGAGGATACCAAGATGACACGGGACCCGATCAAGGAATCCTCTGGATGGATCAATGGATCTGCGGGAATAAAGGATTTTACTTTTGGTTTAGTTATGCTTTAAACAGAACTAAACTATCCTATTTACACTCTGATTTGAAGGTAAAGTGCTAGCAATAGTATTATTGTAATTTTTTTCCCCTTCTCTTGTAGCTTCTGTGTCACTGTGTTCTAGTGCATTCTGATATATTTGTAGAAAAGCAAACCTTCCACTGCCTCTCAGTTTGACACTGCAAGACACTTGAGGGACACTATGACACTTGTGGGGCAAGTCATCGTTCTGCTGCATTCAGGTATATGTACCAGTGGCTGACAAAGAGGGTTTCACAATTCCTGATGCTGAAACTGTTAAATGATGCTATGTCCTATATATACCAGGGCAAGTAAAAAATAAGTCAATATCAGACACTATTACTGCAGGTGTGTGGGATTTTGAAGCAAAATAAAAAAATATTTTTAATTTCTCTCTGCTGTGTGGGCTTGTGCTGATAACAGATGCCCAATTTCTTTCACATAAAGAAATAAAAAATCCTACATACAATCCTACTTTAATTAGTTAACAGTTTAACTAAACTAATAAAAGGAATGGAGGAGCTCAGCTATGAGGAGAGATTAGCTGAACTGAATCTATTCTCCCCTGAGAAGAGACGTATAAGGGGGATATGATCACCCTGTATAAATATATAAACGGTCCATGTAGAGAACTCTCTTCCCAATTATTCACTTTGAGATCATTACAAAGGACAAGAGGACACTCTTTGCGTCTTGAGGAAAAAAAATGTAATCTCCGGATAAGGAAGGGATTCTTCACTGAGGTCTGTGAAAATATGGAACAGGTAGTAGTTTCAGTAAGTTCTAAAAATTGCACAGATTATAACTTAGTATAAAAGTTTTCAAGTAAAGACAACAGGGATCTGACATCCAATTCCCTCACAGGATGAGGAAGGAATTGTTTTTCCCCTGTTCAAGCAAATTGTACCAGGGTTTTTTTTACTTTCCTCTGGATCAACTATGCCTATAGGATTTTATCTGGGATAAGTTTATTTCCCTTGTGAAACTGATGGATGTATGTCTTTTTTTCAATCTAACTAACAATGTAACTATGTTGGTTACCCTCCTCCAGCAGCATAAAGTACTTTGCTTATTAACCCTAAACTCATGCAGTAAACAGGTTTGCCTTATAAACATATATTTCTGTTCTTGTAGAGAAAGATTACATATACCTAACAGGGCAAGCACATATCCCGAGTGAAAAATAATTTTTTTTCAAATGACTATTCTTCACTGGTTCTTTTAGGAGTACAAGAGGGATGGATAGCATGGCTTTTCTCTTTACTCCATAGTGTTTCCACTTTAAACAGCCATTCCTTTCAAAGCTGCTGTTTCTGTTTTTAAGAAATGCAGGTTAGTAGAATCACCTATTAATTGTTTTTTTTTACACCACAAATGAAATTATCAGTAAAGATGTCAGTTCAAAAAGGAAGTAAGGACCTGACTGGATTTCCAGCACATAATGAGGGATGCAGGGGAGATAAATAAATAATCATAACAACATTGTGATCCTATTACCATAAAACAAAAACTGTATTTTGTTTTGTTATGTTATGAATGCCATTTCACTAAACATATTTTTTTCTTTAATTAAAGTATTTCTACAGAACTTTTTTCAATTTACTTGTGACAGACATTATATTTAAAAAAATAACTGTTGACTAGTTGTGAGGAAACTAGAAATAGAACAGTTATTTTTCTTTCTTCAATTAATATTATGTTACTCGTAGGAGCATGGCGAAATGTATGATAGTCAACATTACTAAGCTAATTAAGTCAGTGCACTCAATAAACAAATGAAACTTGCTTATAAATCTATTAGAACGATTACTTATTCCAATCTAATGGTTGGAGTAGACTTAATCCAGTTCCTGTGATTCAATGACTCAAACAGCAACACTTTTAATTAGAAAGATTTTGTAACATTTAATGCTGCATAGCCAAGGACGTGCAACTTGTGTAATAATTTACAGTTATTTTTGCTTTTAAATAGACTTAATTTCATCAGTGATTGCTTTTCAGTCTTGGCTGTGTCATTCTGGCTCTTCAGTTCAATATTTAAGTACGAGCTGTATCACATAGGAAAAAAAACGGAAGTCTTAGAACTGGCCAGACTCTACTGTTGATGATGGCCACTTGCATGAACCAACCTGTAGGTATGGTTTTCGATGTCCAACCTATCACATGGTTCCTGATCATATGACTACCAACCTATCAACATGGTTCAGCATGGTTCTGAATCATATGATCAACAGCCTATTGGCGTAGTTCTAAATTATATGATCAGCAACCTATCAGCATGGTTCTGAATCGTATGATCAACAGCCCATCAGCATGATTAGGAATCATACGATCAGCAGCCTAGTGGCATGGGTATGCATCAAATGATCACCAGCCTATCAGCATAGTTCCTGATTATATGATCACCAATCTACTGGCATGGTTCTGATTGCGTAATCATGATTTCCCATTATGGTTTGTTTAAAAACAAATCTGTCATCTTCAGCTGTTAGTGTGGATCAGGATGAAAAAGGCTAACAAGCACCTGAAGCTACCAGTGTGGAATACATTTGCATGAATAAATATGAAAATAAAAATGTAAAAAAATGATTACTTAAAAAAATTTAATTAAACTCCTATAAACATTTGTATCCATGTGTTAACTTGTAATAAAAACTTGAGCAGGTTAATTCTTAAAACATTGTACCAAATAAAAGTCTTACATCCTTTTATCAATTGTTTGGGTAGGCAAGTGTCAGAACTAATCCTATACCTATTTAAGACCATGAGAATGCAGAACCAATGCTTCATATTCATAGTAAAAGCCACATCGGCTTATTGAAGCAACAGACTCTCGTGGTGCTACTGTCCAGTAAGGGTACACTTTCTTGATCTGGTGATCTTGATCTGGCATCGAGGCTTTAATAACTTCTAGTCACAGAGCTTAAATCACTTTTTCATTTAGCAGCTGATAAATCATTAAAAAGAAGAACTTGAGGAAATATTTTAGTAGTTGAAAACAGTAACTGAAAATTTGTAAAACACTGAAATACAATTATGGTGGAAATGGTAATAAATGTCTATGTACAGTAAAGAACTCAAGCTAGGGTAAACTAGATTGGGGGTACTGGTAATTTGCATGATATATATATATATATATATATATATATCCTGTAAATATACAGATATTTACACACACACAGTAAATTACAAAAATTGTGAATATATAATAATATTAACACTGGTGATATGACCTATATAGTACTCTATAGTGAATCCCTACGTTGGGTAAAGTGATTATAAAATGTATTCACATGGTATAAAAAGGCAAAATAATGATGGATTAAGGTACATGGCACATGACTGGTGGATATGCATTTTTCCTGATCAGATACTGCATGTAGCACGGTCATGTTTGTTTAATTTTTCATTTAATCAAGCTGAGGAATGCCAACCTAGGACACTCACACTCGGTCAGTGGGTCAGGATAATCCGACCATGTATAAACACCTATCTGCTTTTTATCCCTTTAGATTTTAATCTCCTTTGTGCAATGGTCTCATTATTGATGCTTTGCGTCGGGTATGATCTTATTTTGATCCCTCGTGTACTTACTTTGTACAAGAATGTCTGATATATTTATGTGGTAGTAAAATGGTTTTGATTGATTGATTCTTTCATGAGCATTTTACTATGATCCAAATTGACCTCTGCCAGGAAGCTCCAGCTATTTTTATATCACTCAGCCAGGAGAGATTAATATAAACCGTAAAGCTTAAAAGACGATTTTGCTTATTCTCCCAGAAAATAATCCAGGCCATCATTAAATAGAGAATAAACTACGCAAATGAAACAAAATGGTGGAGTTTAAATAATGCAAAACATTGTACTGCTTTGTTTTGAGATTCCAAAGCAACAGTTTATTACAGTAATCGTTTTAATAATAGTATAATATATACAGTATATATATATATATATATATATATATATATATATATATATAATATGCAAGTTATATATTATGATCTGCACCACAGATTTGTTTATGGATGAAGTTTTTATAATAAAGCGTCTGTTACATTGATGTTAATAGCAGGTGTTTGGTTAGTGTTTGGAAAACAATTAAAACCATTTCCAACTGCTTTGCTTTATCTTACATAAGTAAGCAGATATGTTAATATGTGAGACACATTTTGAAACTGCATTCCCTGCCTAGGAAACATTTCAGATGTATCTGGTGCTGATTTACTAAGATTAAGGTATGGTTAACCAAAGTAGTTGCAAAAAGACAAGGCTGTCAAGTGTTTGCGGAATGCATCACAAAAGCATGTCAATGCTTGGTAGATGCGTGAAAATTTGGTTAGCTTTGATCACACTACTGATACTTAATGCCGTGTGATCTTGCCATAAAGCTAAATACTGTCTGTCACTGTATTTAACCAACATTTTTAAAATAAAAATCCATGTATTTAGCTGTTTTTGTTCCCATTGGAGGTAAATAGTGGTTTAGGCAGGCATTCATGTATGCCTAATTGATGCACCTCTCATTAGGCTCGGCAAGAGCAACACTGTGGACATAGGGCTAACATGTTTAGCCTTTCTATTTACTTTTAGAAAGGAAATAAAGAATGTTTGTTTATATAGCGAAGCATGCCAGCGTAATTTAATATTTTATTTTAATCAGACTGTAAGGGAAACTTTTAAAGAACAATTGCACTGGTGATTACTTATATACTTCGTTTTTACTGGTGGCCTCTAGAAAAACCCTTTTACAAAGATGGTCATTGGAAATAGCCCCTTATCATTGCTCATAGCACATTAAAATTGATATTTTGCTCTCCACGAAACATAATTTTATTCCATGTCAATTTCAAAAAGGCTATGAACTCACCAGTTGGTAAAAATGAATATTATATTTATTTCCAAAGATCCTTTGATCAAATCCTTAAATGCGTACCGCCCCACCCTGCAATTCTCCTTCATCCTGGTGCCATCTTCAGAACTCTTCCTTCTTCTGGCTACCTCACCCGATCTTGCATTGTGCAGGTGCGAGATCGGGTGATGCAGCCTGTTGTAAAGGAGAAAAATAGTGCCTCACTGTCCATGTGTGGGACCGGCATCTCTTTCCCTTCTGTGTAAGAAAATGCTCCTACTGCACATGCCTGAGATTGGGCATGCGCAGAAGGAGCAGCCAGGAGCCTTCCGGGCATGACGTAAGTATCCAGGGAGGCCCTGTGCTCCCATTCAGTCTGGATTGATGCACCTTCTTTTGTAAAAAAAAAGGGTGTTGCAGTTAAAAAAAAAAAAAGAAGAATATTTTTCCTTTTTTTAAAAGGCTTTTCTACCCTTATGTAATGTAAACATTTTAGTTGAGGCTTGCTTTAAATAGGGATTGCACATGAAAGAAGGATACTAACAATGACACAGGAAGAGGAGAAGGCCCAGTTAAAAAGAGTTTACAGTTGTGAAATAACTACTCAATAAGGCCTCTCTATGAGATCAGCACATAGTTACAAAGTGTTTTTGTTAGAAAAAAAAGGCAATTGGCCAATTAAAAATATATCTAGCAAGAGTTCTCCTCACATCTTACCATCTGAAGCCACTTCCTATTTCCTAAATAAGAAGATCTTTCTGGTTTAGACATGTGAACAGCCACAATGGCTCTGATTTACTAAAGCTCTCCAAGGCGTATAGGCTTTCATAAGTGAAGCTGGGTGATCCAGCAAAAAAAAATGGATCTGGTACAGGATTGAAATCATTTGCTAACAAATAAGATTTCTGTGGAACGCAAAGCAGGCGAAAATTCACAAGAAGACTCTCTGGTTCATTGCAAGAACGACTTCTTGTGATATTTGACTGCTCTTTTTGCCAGTTTTTGTAATCTTTATTATGAAATGGTGGTGTAACAATTACATCTGTTATACTAATGTCTTAATAATTGTAGAATTACACTTTTTAAAACATATTTTGCAACTTTTCAAATGTCATTTTGATTTAAGATTTTTTTCGTTTGAATCAGCACAGTTGGTTTAAAATTTCTTGTGAAACCTTTAGGAGAAACCAAAAATTATCATGACAGCCTTGTCAAATTTCTTTTATTTGTGGGGGTGTTTTTGCAGCATAGCTATAATTGCAGCTGGGATTGGGAGAGTGACAATATAAACATTATGGAAACATTAAGGAAGTGTAAATATGTTTAGATTTATTATCACAGTTCCCTGTAACAGTTCTTACAGCAAACCAGAATTTGAACATAACATTATACCAATGTAAACTATACAACCACTCAGCTTTGTAACGTAAATGTGTAAAAGCAGTCTCTGGGTTGCACGGTGATATAAAAAGCCTGACCTCAACTACTCCGTAAGGCAGAGGCATCAACATAATACTAAACTGATAAGACAGCCCAGTGTGGACAGAGGCTCTGGTATGCTAGGCTGGGATATGCATTATTAGCAGACTCAATTTTTCAGAGTGTCAAAGCCAGTGTATCTCAAACTTTTTACCATGAGGGAACACTTGAAACACCTTTTAGGTCATAAGGAGTCCTTGCCATATCCCCAACTTAAAGTACAATTATGTGGTGATCAATACGAAGAATGCCTCTTTCATTGCTGGCCAGTAGGATGAATGTAAACCTTAAAGAAAATCATTCAAGATCATTGGTATCTGTTAAACTGACCTGAGAGGCACAAATTTCTCATTGCTCAAGAAACCCCTAGCAACCTCTAAATGATCCCCAGAGTTCCATGGAACCCTGGCTGAGAAACACTGGTCTAAGTCATCTCCAAATAACATTTAATCTTGGATTGTTTGAAGGAAGGGAGTCATAAAAAGTCAAATAAAACATCACAATAACGGCAGTCAAATCATTTCAGGAGCTCACCAGCCCCCCTTCATTTGGAACTATAGTGACAAGAAACACACAGTTTTGGGGGTTCACCAACCTACCTTCAACAGGGTTTATGGTGGAAACAAACGGAGTTAATAATGCATGTAATTTATGTATGTTAATTCAATAAAATGTTTAGGACCACATGTGTGCTGCATCTGCCCTCAGATCCTTAGAATTTTTTGGTTCAGCATACATTAATAAACTTAATTTCTTGCCACTACCATGATAATGGTGGGCCGGTGAACTACTTCTTAAAATGCAAAGTAAGAGAAAATTTTTATACCAAAGAACAACTACGCTTAGTGTATGATTGGAAGCAATATGACATCCATATGGTATAATAAAATGTATAAGTTTTTTGGTGCATCTGACAGTTATTGATTCCCACCATGTGGGAATGTTTGAAGGAGTGTCAGATTCCCCGTTTTATAAATAAAGCCCATAGTGTCAACCAAGCAACCTAAGTGTTTCATTACAAAGAAACACATGCCATAATACAAACATGCCATAATACTCCCTATCCTGACAAAACCCTTACTAGACCTCTCTCTACCCTCTAGCTACCATCCTATCTCCCTTCCCCCATATGTTTTCAATCTTCTTGAGCGCCTTGTCTACAAAAGACTCACTGATTACCTGAGCACCAACTCTCTCCTTGAGCCTCTCCAGTCCGGTTTTCGAGCTGCCCATTGCACCGAAACAGCCCTAACTAACGTGTTCAATGACCTCATCATGGCTAGATCTCAAGGCAACTTTTCCCTCCTGCTCCTTCTTGATCTTTCCTCTACTTTTAACACTGTTGATCACCCCCTTCTAATACAAATCATGCGCTCCATTGGTATCTGTGACACTGCTCTTGGTTTGCTTCCTATCTGTCTAACCGCTCCTTTCAAGTTCCTTTTGATGGTAATTCCTCCTCACCCACTCTCCTTCCTGTTGGTGTTCCCCAATGGTCACTCCTTGGACCGGTTCTCTTTTCTCTGTACACCTCCTCTCTCGGTAGTCTCATATCCTCTTTTGGCTTACAGTACCATCTGTTTGCTGATGACACTCAAATCTATCTGTCCACCCCTGACCTGTCTCCCTCAGTCCTGGATAAGGTTTCATACTGCCTGTCATGGATGTCTGACAGATTCCTGAAACTCAACCTGGATAAAACAGAACTCATCATCTTCCCCCCCTCAAATTAAAATTCCAAATCTCCATTGACATATTTCTAACTGTTAACAACACTGTTAAGCCGCCCTCCCCTCAGGCACGTTGCCTTGGCATCACCTTTGATTCTTGCCTCTCATTTACCCCCCATATTCAGAACATTTCCAGGTCCTGTCACTTTCACCTACGCAACATCTCCAAAATCTGCCCCTACCTGTCCCCAGAGACCCCCAAACTCCTTGTACATGCTCTTATCATCTCTTGTCTGGACTACTGTAACATCCTCCTGTCTGGTATTTCACTAGCCCAACTTTCTCCTCGCCCATCTATTATGAACGCTGCAGCCAGACTCATCCATCCTTCCCACCGCTCCTCTTCTGCTGCATCTCTTTGCAGTTATCTTCACTGGCTACTATTTCACCTTAGAATCAAATTCAAGCTCCTGTGCTTTGCCTTCAAATCCCTACACAGCTCTTGTCCCACTTACTTCTCTGACCTGTTAAAAAAATACTCCCCTGGCCCCTCTCTCCACTGCTCCGATGACCTACAACTGACTTCCTCACTCATAACCTCATCACACGCACGGATACAAGACTTTTCTAGAGCTGCCCCAACTCTCTGGAATGGTCTTCCTCGTCCTATTCTGCTTGCTCCTAATTTTTAAAAGTAAAAAAGCACTTACAACCCATTTTTTCCAACTTGCTTACCCATCTTTTTCTGTCTTTTGAAACTGTCGCTACTCCCCACCACTACATATCTCCCCTCATATTGTGTGTTATTTCCCCACCTCCTAGACTGTAAGCTCTTCGGGGCAGGGTCTTCTCCTCCTGTGTCACTGTCTGTATTCGTCAGTCATTTGCAACCACTATTAATTGTACAGTGCTGAATAATATGTTGGCGCTATATAAATCCTGTTTAATAATAAATAATAAAAAGGACATTATCTCAATGGAGAGGACTCCTTTCTCTCCATTGAGATAATGTCACATGCCACATTCCTAATTTACACAATTTGAACAAATGCAGACAGATAATGTTGGGACTTTAAAGGCATTCAATCAAACAAGATATACATATTTCACAAATATGAAAACATTAATTTATTCAAACCTTAATTAAAAAACTTTTAATAAAATCATTAAATTGATTGTTACTATTCCATAGTTGGTCTGATATGTATTGATAGGTATTGAGCATTCAATGCGTTTCACTGATCAGTGTCCGCTTCATCAGGAAGAAATCAGACCTTCCCCTTAACCATTACTGCATGAGCATGTTGCAGATTTATGTGTTTCAATGGCAGTAATTGATTCCCACTAGGGAATGTTTAGGAAAACGTCAGATACCTTGTACAAGGAGAACAAACTGGCCCTTGCCAGGATTCAAGACAGGAATGCCAGTCACTTAGCCACCACCAGTGTGAACTGTGCATAATATAGGAATAGTTACAAATACGACATAAACATTGATATACTGATCATCTTAAAACCGTATACTTGTACAATAATATTCTACACATTTTCAAATCTGTAATTAATATTGATATTAACGTAGTAACAGAAAAAAAAGTTCAATATGCCCTATAGAACAAAATTTCTATTCCAGCCTGGCTCCAAAAACCTTCTTAGGAATTGCAAAAGCAGTGCAGTTCTAGCCAGCAAAAAATTCTTTTGCATTCTGCTGACTGCAAATTTTAACAGCTGTTGAGACCTAGTAAAAATATAGAAAAATAATTGCATATCCAAACCTCCAAAATCCAAATCTATATAGTATTGATTGTTTTATAAACTTTTTTTTTCTGTCAACCACCGCCATGCAAGTTAAGAGGTCATAACAAAAATCGTGCCTGTCCGGAGATTACAACTGTAAAAAATTAAACTTTAGACTAGTATGGGCATATGGTATGAGACCTCTGAAAAGAGTTTGTGAGAATTTAGACTCTGAATGGAGTTTGATAGGAATTAAATTTATAGGAATGACACAACCAGGCCTGGCTCAGAATAGGATATGTCTGATGACTAGAGATCCCCAATCACATTTCTGTTTTTAAATAGAAAAAACAAGAAGTATATTTAAAAACACATCTGGCCCTTAATATTTTAAACAAAAATCAACAAAGGCAAAGTATAGCAGGGTTGTTTTTGGCAAATGTGTATTTAGAAAAAACCTGCTATGCTTTATATTTGTTTATTTATTTTTGTATGTTCCTTAGGGGTTGGCCTGTTCTAGATAAAGGGAACCTGCATTTATTTCATTCGACCCTTTATATGTTCATGTAAACAAAAGTTATGTACCATGAACTTATAGTAGTTAGTAGGAAATACTTGCATTCAATTAGACTTACTGTACTGTATTTCCACAGTAATATAAGTCTGATATATTGTCGGCTTACAATCAAAAAAGGGCACAGGGAGGACCTTACCAATTTGATGGTGTTTATCATTGTCCACCAAGCAGGCAGGTGATTCTAAAAGCTGCAAGGAAGCAAGAGGAAAAAGCACTTTTTGCTGCTTAGGCAAATTATCCTTATAAACATTTGGGCATTTAATACAATTTACATTAATTCTACTTTAGCTGTTTGGCTGGAGTTGTGCTTCAACGTTCTATGCTTTTGAAACTAGTGTACAAAACTTTTAAAGCTCATGTGAAAGAGAAATTAAAAGACCAAATAACTTTATAGAAGTTTACTGGTGATGTTTGTCCACACTGAAGATCTTCTTTAAATTTCAGAGACAAAATCAGATTTAGTCCCATAAAAGACTAGACAAAGTATATCTAAAGAACATAAACGTGTCACTTTTCCATCAAACGCTGCTCTATCACCTAGATGTACTTTCTTAGACATGACACTGGCCTTTCTTCAATTTAAGCTTTTGAAGCTCTTGTCTATTAAACGTCGCAGTGTTCCCTCTCCTGCCTTATTGTTCCATAAGAATGATGTAGTGTGTTTTGCACTGTCAATCAGAGAGTTCCATAACGCAGACGCTCTGTGATGAGCTAGGTGTGAATGTGACAACATATTTATTGCAAGACTGCACTTTGTGTTCCCGTCTGTCATTCAATGTGTCGTTCTATTTTACGACATAGCCGAATGCACTGACCCTATCATTCTTTGAAATAATCCTTAATTATACCTCATAAAGCTTGGCAGGAAATAGTCTCTGTGAGCTTGAAGACTCCTTAGACAGTGGTATAAAAAGGAGTTATTTTCTGCTACATTAAACAAATGTAAATGGCTTATTATGAGTATAAAATTATAGATTTCAGTGTGAAGATACAAATCTTTATTCCTGGTTTGGTTACTGAAACGTGTCCGTTGTTTTCAGTAACTTTCATGATTCTTACTTTAATTGACTAGCTAATGTCAGTGATTGTCAGTGCGTCCAATTTTCCTTGTAGATTTACAGCAGAAACAGCAAGTTAATTTACTTCTCAGACCAGTAATAGGTCATCAGTGCAAGTGCAGCCATATGCAGAAATGTGCATTAGTGCTATCTTGCATAGCTCATTGACTTCTTCTACAGAGACACACCCAAAGCTGTCAAATTATAGAACTGTATTCATTTTTAAAAGTTATAGTTTGGAGTTCTCAGAAGGGCAGAAGCCATAATCGTTAAACATGATTGTACTTTCTGCACCATGAAGTACACAAACATCCCAAGCCAAGGATATTATTTTCTACATTGCTGTTTCTGAAGCTACCGTACTACAAGACCAAGAAAAATAGAGTGAAGTAGTTGATTGTTACCTTGCTCTTGGGGCTTTAAAGGTTTATCAGTACCAGAGAGGTGGTTTTACACTGAAGTTGAACCCATTTGGAAGGACTCTCTCTATTTTAATCTATATCTCTTTTTCCTTTATTCCCTCTTAATTGTCCTTTTTTTCACTTTGGTTTACTAATCTTTGTAAATATATGTTCCATTTAACAGCAAGAAGTTTTCTGTACACTAAGCATTCTATCACCCTACAGATTATTTTAGGGCTAATTTCAACATTGATATAAAGGTAAAGTAACTTTGAATTCAAGGGTTAATTCTTGCACTTTCATTTGTCATGGTCCACATGACTGGGGTATGGTAGAATACTTATAAAGATAATGGTATGTATCCATTGCAGAAATACCCTGTGCCAAAGGATGACTTTTTTCAATCTTGGATGTTTGGAGACATGAGTTGTCCCACCCTCTAACTAACCCAACCCAACTAACTTTAAATGCAACGGCAGCTTTATAATTTAATCCAAGTTACTGAATGTAGGTGGAGTTTGAGATTCCAAATTGCCTAATATGCTATGTTTAGGCATATATAGGAATATATTGGTCTGGATTTTAACAAGCAAGGGTATCGATTATTATGATATCTTTTTTTTTTCTCCAAGGCCCAAATGCAGTTTTGTACCAAATTTCTTTTTCCTGAGCAAAAGAAAACCTTTGTAAAGGATATCCACTAAGTTTTAGGGCAGAACATCAAAATTCAGAGACCTGTCATATCTTTTGTTTCCCTCTATGAAGCTGACAATTCCATATATATCATAGATATTATTATGTATTTGTGGCCCAGTTTAGTTTCACTCGAAGAATAATATGCAAACTACTGTTTTAGGGAAAACACCTGAGTTTATTATAGAGTATGTATGTATGTATGTGTGTATACTTAGTATTGTAGAACACTGCTCACCTGGAACACCAGCCTGCATCCAGAAACTAATGTCGGTTCCTTCAGCATTGTCATACAGTTTGGTTATATTGATAGGTGCCAGTAGTTGCATGACTTCTGACATGATGACCCGGGCTTCTGGCTTTCCTGAAAACTGCATACCAAGAGGCCTAAATGTTCCCGTGTCAGACTCCATGACCAGGTCCATGTTTCCGATGTCTTTCTGTCATAAAAACAATAAATATATTCACACAGTATCCAAACAAAATGTGAAGAAATGAAAAACATACTAAAGGCAACCTTATCAGAAAATATGCTATACAAACTTTACGTATTGTTTTGTTGGACTTTCTGGTCCAAACTAGCTTGTACTTCAAAGTAATCGTATCACTGTCAGCAAATGAGCAGAAATGACCCACATTTTAGGTCTTTATATTGAGATTATCAATACTATTATTATTGCTTTACAAAGTCCACAGTCATGTCACTAGCTGTCCCTCGAAGGGGCTCACAATCTAATGTACCTATAATGGTTATATGTCATTACCACAGTCTAAGGTCAATTTGGGGGGAGCCAATTAACCTAACTGCATGTTTTTGGGATGTGGGAGGAAACAAGAATGCCAAGAGGAAACCCACGCAAACATGGGGAGAACCTGCAAACTCCTTGCTGATAGTGTCCTGGCTTAGATTTGAACATGGAACCCAGCGCTGCAAAAGGCCAGAGTGCTAACCACTGAGCCACTGTGCTGCCAAACACATAGCTTATTGTGGATTCTATCAGTCTGGGATGATCGGCCTCAGTGCAGTGGTTTAGGGCCCATTTGCACCTAGCCAAGTACCATATGCACAGTATAATAGTAGTGTGTGTAAGGTGAGAGTAGGCAAACAAACCACTACCTGAAATGATGTTTTACCTGCTCAGTATCATGCAGAAGATTTTAGGTGACTGAACTTTATATTTGTTAGCAGCTTTCTCTTCTTTTTTAGTGACAATATCACTTTAAGTGCAGTAACCCAAAGAGTACAGCTCAGTTTTAAAGTCAGATTTTAAGACTTCCAGTTATTCCAAGTGGGTATGTCCTGTGCCACAAAATAAGACATGACCAGATTTTACAGTAAAATGTTTTTAGAAAGTGTAGGAGGTGGTTATGGAAACAGAAAAAAAAACTTAGGATTTCCTATTAAAGAGAACATGGTTTAGAGTACTAAAATATACAGCTGAAAGTTTAAGTAACAGAAATCTATCTTTACAAACTCAATAGTCATTTAAAATTGCTAATAAAAAAAGAGAACCGTCAGAAAATCAGGTCAATAGCTTTTACAGTTCTAGACTGACATATACTATTTAGAAAGCCCTACAGCCTGGGGTAAAGCTTCTCAGACTGCAGATAATGAACCAGTTATTTAAAGTTCTACTTGTACTTTCAAGTTACAAAAAAAAAAAGTGACAGAACATGTTCGCTGTCCAGTGTAAGTAATGACAAAGAGCTGTAGTATTCCCTATAATTACCATCTCCACTTCCCTGGCAATCCAATGCAACTATTTTTTGCTGTGATTGCTCCTTTAACCTATCCTTATATGAAGTATAAAATCCTTTGTGTGTCATGTTAGTGTGTAATTTAGAATAACATTACTAAATTACATTTCAGTCATTCCATGAAAAGCATTCTTCACTGGATACCAGGAAAAGTATACTGTGACTGTATCCATACACTGGCTCATGATGTAACTTTGTAATTCAGTTTGGGATGTACAATAGGTAGAATGTACAATATATTCCATATGCAAGCAACATATAGAAAATGTGTGGCTAAAGTAATGCAGTAATAATTTTATTCTATAACCTAAAGTCAATATATTACCAAAAAGAAGCATTTTATTATGGCCATCCATGGATGTTAAAAAATGGTCAGATGTATGTATGTAATCTGACCATCTTATGGGGTTGTCCTGGTCAGATACTTCCTAGCAGTATAGTTTAGTTTTTAGTTTACCATCTGATCAATGTCTGAATGGAGAAATATCTCCACTGAGACACACCAGCCTAACATATATTATTGCACTGGTCTATAGGGCATTTACCCAGAATCCATGGTTTTTAACATAAGAGGTCTGCACTTCTGACCAAGCTGACATATACTGTGTCTGGTTATCTCAGATGCTACTTTAGTCATGCTTTTCAACTGCTGCAAAGTTTTCTACATCCTAATGTGAAGCAGCCATTATAACCATGAAATGTTTATATTTCACATGGCATGCATCTTTTCCATGATGGCACAAGCTGTCACAGGGTCTGCAGCTAAGACTGAATAATAAATGTGGGATCCTGTAGACGTGGAATGTATTTTTGGCGAAATGCATAGAAATTTATGCGACGTGCACACCACCTATTTAGGATCCTCTGGTCACGTAATTGTCCTTATTTGATCTTCCAGAAACTTTATTTACAATCAGTAGAGTTTTGGAAACTGATTTATATGAGTATGGTATTATCCAACTAATGTGATATGCCCGTATCACTGCATCTAGAGAGTTACCTGATTTTGCCTCATATGTTCCAATATGTGAATATATTATGTCATATAAGCATTGGAACATTAGTAATATTGTGTTATTTTCATGTTTTTTTAATGCAAATCTTCTAATATTGTGTATTTAATAAATGTCTGTTTCTAGTTGTAACCCATGTAAGTAAAGGTCATGTTATTGGCTTTTTGAAGTCCCTTCTGGTCTGTATTGGGCCTTGGAGGTTTCCTTTTTGGTTTATATATTATTATGGGGATGTGGCTATTCTTGTATGTCCATAACCTTATAAATTTGTTTGGTGTTATCTTAAACATAGAAGACAACACTGTGAGTGACCACTCACAGCAAATGCTTATCTAACAGAAGAGTTCACAAAAATGGACTTTCTGGAGAATGACCTCTACAGTCTTATAGCAATGTTTAGCAATCTTTGCTTGCTCTATATGTGCCCTGAATATGCTATGCTTTATAACAGTAAACAGTGTTTGAAAATAAGAGAGTACAGCCTATTATTTTCCTATTTATAACTTAGCCACATGTGCTTTTAGTACTGAGCCACCCACATAATACCATGTTAAAAATGTACATGCTTTCCATAACGTACAAATTATTAACACATGGTAAGAAAATTAGGATTTGAATTAAATTACTATTTGTGTTTTAAATAGCCTACAGTAACCAATAAGCCATTCCCTTTCATTCTTAAGGTTGCATTAAATATATGAAAAGTTGACTTCTTTATATTACTGCACTTTACATATCATTGCTGCGTTGTACTATATTATTATCTAGGCCTGTTAGCAAAAAATGTATAACAGTTGAAATCCAAAACATTCAATTATCTGTCTTTTCCCAGTTTTCAAACAGTGGTTAAGAATAAAGTGTATGTCAAGCAAAAAACTTTATATGGCTTTTGTGTCCTACTGGGTAGATTTTCCTTTATCTCATGAAGTTTCAATAAGAATTGAAAAAAATATTTCCAAAAAGTGGAAAATGCCCATTTAGTTGTCACTGGAAGAGATGTTGCCATTTTATACCTGTTCTATTGACAATTTTAACTTTGCATATTCCCTGAGAACTTAAAACTTGACCGAATTTTTCATTTTTCCTCACTTTAAAGAAACCTAAAAAACGTTTTGGTTTTAAATACAATTTAATTGAGTTGCTCAGCCACATTTGCCTTTAAAACACAAAGAATACCTCATGGATAAAACTTGAAACTTTACATCCACCTGGCCTGCACAAGGAAGTCGTTGACTTGCCATTTGCCTATAAGAAAGTAGCTTGTGTGAACTTTGCCAATAAATTTCTTTAGAACTTTATTATTGGCTGTTCAACCAACAATCATTAGGATAAACATTCTTCTGAAACAATTTTAAAAATGTTTTTTTTGCTTATCACAATACTACTCGTTATTATGATGTTCACACATTTGTAATACACCCGCAGAACTGTGCTTCATAACACTGGTGGCCAATATGATGTGATAAGTTTTGTGATCTAATAATTTTTACTGTGAATGTAAGCCTTCTCTTCTTCTTGTTGTGTATACTGGAATAGTGTGCTTCAATTATGATTCTTTCCTACACAATTCAAAAACATTTTGGTTGATTACTTGACTAACTGGTCTAAAACAGTCGTCAACCTTTCGGACCTCACGGACCACTAAATTCATAATTTTAAATCCGGTGGCGTGAAGCAAGTGCGCGTGCGCCAGGTCCGGAAAGCACATGCACGGGGAGCCGTGTGTCACTCAAAGAGAAAAAAAAATTCCCCAGAGTAATGTTATGATGCCAGAACCCGCTCAATCTCCCATCGCAGGCTCAGACCTGCTTGCTAAACATCTTGGGGGTACAGTGGCCCAGGGCTGTGGACACAACAAAAGTTGTGTCCATACAGGGGAAATGATCTCCGGGCCAGGAGAAGGAGGAGGGAAATGGAGTTAAGTGAGTGAAAGAATGGGTAAGCAGAAAGTAGGTGAGTGTGCCAGGGAAGGGGATTATGTGAGGGTAATTGCATGTGTATCTGTAATGGTAACATATCGCTCAATGTGCAGTACTCTAGAAAATGTTCTAATGGGAGAGGATTTCATGCATAATGGGTGTGGTATGTGATTTCCATGTATTGCAGGCGTGCACATTTGTATGAAGTATATTGGCCAACCTTATTAGCGAGTATTTTGACAACTTTCAGCATCCACTTGTAAAGTAAATGAACAGCAGCAAAGGACACAGAAATTAAACATGTATTACATAATCAAGCTAACATGATGAAGGTACTCCTTGCTGGTTCAAAGTTCAAACAAACAATATACCTTACATCAACAAATAAAAGAAAACAGGTACTGAGCTTCCCAAAATAAACTCAATGTTATAAAATGATAAATAGTTATCAAATATTACAAAATAACAAAAAAATGAATGTAAAATGCAATGATAACATCAAACGTGCACATATTAAGAATTAATAAACTGTTATAAAATACTCATGTCAATTCATCATCATGTAACCAAAGTGTATATGTAACATATAAGTGCAAGTTGATCTAAGAATTATTAGCAAGCTATTTTCTCCTCAAATTCACGTGTCCATTCCTTGTCCCACACTCCTTCACCCGTATTGGCCTGAACTATAATATTATCATAAGGTCAGGCATGCTGTTTGCCTAATCTAGGGCTTCCATCAAAGGGATACAAAAAGAGGAAAGATTCCACATTCCAATAATTGCATCAAAAGAGAATAAAACAAACACTGAAAATTGTTGTTTACTTCATTTGTGCACATATAATATAGTTTATATTTACAGTACCCCTGTACTCCATCAGTCATAGACCCTTTGCATGCACTTACATCCCTAAGCTCTGCCCTACTGGTTATGTCCACTGGACTACATCAGGGGCTTGGAAATGATGACATAATTGCAATATTTTTCCTATTATATTATTCCTATAATGGCCCAACACTCTCGTCTCATGGCCTATTATGTTTTACTAGTCCTAATCTCTACCATTATAATCTAAAATTTAAAAAGCATTGCATACATCAATGAAATGATGATAAAAATTTCAATCAATACAATAAAGTACAACTTAAAAAAATACATACTAAAACAGATATAAATAAATAATACCATATATATAAAAAAAATCTAATTTTTTTTTTTTTACTAATAATTACTAACAAAAATGAGATCAAACTCATTATTCAAACTACTTGATTCTATTTTTTCAGATATAGATCCATTTTAATTCCTTTTGTTATTTGTAAATATTAAAAAGTCCAAACATTAGGTGCGTGAGAACAGATACAGATAATGCTATATTAGTTTTCTGTATTAATTTTTTTACTCCTCTAAGATGGTCTTCCTCTGTACTACTGTCTGATCACACAACAAAAATAGAGCACAGTTCAGCACATAGCCCCACGAGAACTGCAATTATAATGCCAAAAGCCATTCTTGGCAAGTGTTTACCGAGCACAATTAAACAGCTGGAAAAGGCACAAACTGATTTTATGGAGCCAGCTAAGTACAACCTGAGGTGTTTAAAGATCTTTAAAGAAATATTTCAATTGCCAATTTTTAAAAGGTAGAGGGTTTTTACACATCACATCTTAAACTGAAAACCCTCATGTAAAACTATCTTCCAAAAATTTTTGACAGGCGAAGATTAAAAAGACCATTATGGCTTAACAGAAATAGGCTAGAATAGTTTTTCACTCTTGTAAGTACAGCAAGTTCAATAAGATTACATTATAAACCATTTTTTAAATAGACTTCGGGTCCAGCTGTTTCTAATGAATCTCGCTTACTGCTTTTAAAAGTTTTGGCCTTTCAACATTGGAATAGCTACTGGTCCTTCTTTCACAAGTGGCTCGACACTATATTTATACACAGGCATGGGTTCCAAGTTTCCCATTTTCCCATAGTTCTTAAGTGTCCCAACAGATCTCGCACCCAGCTAATTACAACATCAACCATGTGCCAAGAAAAACAGCAAACCATTAATATCTGCTGTGCAGTGCTAAGGGCTGATAAGGAAGATTGTACAGTGTGGAATATCATTAGGAACAGAAACACTTCATTTAGAGAAATGCAAAAATATTAATGTATGAAGATGTGAACACATGTTTAATAAACGATTTATAACTCATTTGCCTTAAAGTCTAATTCCAGGCAGATGTAAAACCCAACATGAATACAGTTCAGTATTCATTAATACATCAATAAATGTAACACATTCTTTTTATCATTTTAAAAGTAAGCAGTGTAAGTACCCAAGTATCATTTGGTATCAACTTCTTGGAGTCCCTTTACAGCAGCTCAAAATGAGGAAGAAGCAGCACAAAAAGCCAGTGGTGTGGCCATAGATCTCTAGAGTCTTGTTTGAATCTTTGACCCATTCAGAGGCCAGGCTGCAAAGTATGTGATCCTTGATCCTACACCACTGGGAAGAAGGAAGGATAGGAAAGAAGGTAAAAATGGAGCTGAGAACATCATTCCTTTTTTCTGGACACCCTATAGTACATATGGTATATTAAATAAAAACATTTCCCATATGGAGGTCCATCCAGGGTGAGAACCCTTCCCAACACTCATCTACAATAAATTCCCTCCTATGGAGGTCTAGGATATCTGCTCTACTGTCACTTACTTAGAATGAGAACACTTAAGTTTAAGGTATAAGGACACAATGGGCCTGATTTATTAATAAAGCTCTCCAACACTGGGCAGTAGTCTCATAGAGGTTTCTACAGGTGCTGGTCAAAACTGCAATTCCTTGTTTTATCACACTGAGACAATAAGGGCAGCACAGTGGCTCAGTGGTTAGCACTCTGGTCTTTGCAGTGCTGGGTCCCAGGTTCGAACCTTGGCCAGGACACTATCTGCATGGAGTTTGCAGGTTCTCCCTGTGTTTGTGTGGGTTTCCTCAGGGTACTCCAGTTTCCTCCCACTTTCTAAAAACATGCAAGTTAATTGGCTTCCCCCTAAATTGATCTTAGACTGTATTAATGACATATGGCTATGGTGGGGACATTAGAATATGAGCCCCTTTGAGGGACAGTTAGTGACATGACTATGGACTTTGTAAAGTGCTGCGTAATATTTCGGCGTGATATAAATACTGTGTAATAATACATTAGGCCTGATTTAGTAAAGCTCCCCATGGAGACGATACACTTTCATCAGTGAACCTCGGCAATCCAGCAAAACTGGAATAGATTTTTTAAAATTTATTTGCTGTTTGTTAGCAAATGTTTTCAATCCTGGACCAGACCTATTGCAGGTTTGCTGGATCACCTATGTTCACTGATAAAAATGTATTTTCTCTAGTCTTGAAGAGCTTTAATAAATTAGGCCCATTATGTTGGAGTGCCCATGTGCTAACAAGGATAAAGCTGATAGGACAAGAAGAAAAAGCTACAGAAAAATAAACTCATCAGTGTATTACTTCTTTTCACTGCCCAATCACCTAACTGCAGGATAGGACTATTATTTTTTCTGTTCTGTTGGATAGGGCTGCTTGCGTAAATCTAAGAATTGGATAAACAAAATACAAATCACACCAGCACCCCTTCATCTACAAGTCTGAGCACTGCTTCCCAGCTAAATACAGATGACATAATATGAGATAGATATAGTAGCTGTAGGTAAAACATATGGTGTTTATTTTCTCTTAGATTTTAAGCTCAGCTGGGTCATCTCATCCTCCTCGTTATTTGTTTTGCAGGTTTGTCATTTGCAACACCCATTTACAGCACTGTGTTTTATGTTGGTGCTTTAAAAATTATACTATTAATTATTTAATGCATAATCCCATCAAAACATTATCAAACATCAAAATGATGTTTAATTTGTTTGATGTTTTTTTTTTTTGAGTTTCTAGTCTTGAAAAGAATTCAGGCTTTGACCCTGTGTTCATACAATAGGTTTCGTGTAGAACCTTTTCTATAACTCAGTGTACATAATAAATAGGCCACCTGGTAGTAAAAATGAATTAAAAATACAAATATAAAAGTTGATGCCTACCTTTTATTTCTTTCTGTGAATGTTCACCCACCCCTGTTTTTAAGGTCCTTTTAATTCTACAAGCGATGACCTCCTTCTGTCTGTAATTTACAGTCACTGCCAAACGTATGGGTACCTTTCTACTTTTTCCCAGTCTGCCCTTAAAATCTTCCATAAAGCAGTTGCTTTCCATTTGCTTTTATGAATTAAAGAGGTTGATTAACTAAAGGAGTAGAACATGTTGAAATCCGATTTATTTTATAAAGCCTAATAAACAGCTTTCATGAGAAAAGTAAAAAAGCTAATTTTACAGTTGTGGGACAATTCACTCCTGCAAAGAATACTCAATATGTTCACAAAAAGACATTTCGTTCTTGCACATGATTGGATGGCTGAAGTCCAAAGGACTTCTCATCATCCATACGGAGTCAGCTTTTGTTTGGAAAGTCATTTTTAACTTGCTTTAGTGAATAAGTAGATGTTGAGTTGGGTTTATCTGTTTTTTTTTTCAATTTAAATTGCATATTAATATTATTAATAAACAGTATTTATATAACGCCAGCATATTACGCAGCGCTGTACAAAAAATAGGGTCATATATTTGGGTATTATTGCAAAGGAGAATTGTCATGTAACAATGGAATAAAACTAACAAAAATAGCATAGACATTTATTAGTACCCCTAAGCTAATATTCGTTCAGCGCTTTTCAGACATTACTTGCACTCACATACTTTTAGTTTGGGTGGCACACACCTTTTTGTATGTACCCTGTAGTCATAACAGGTTCATGAACCAGTCACCGCTGCATCCCCTCAATCACTTACCTTCACCCACTCTCCTGGTTCTCCATGCTATTCTCTTTGGTGACTGGATAACCCATGACAATGTACCTCCTGGGGGTAAACAGGAGTTAAAGCGTACCTAAATTCAACATTTTTAAATTACATCGAAGGGTAGACAACCCTACCATGTAAGGTAAAAATGTTTTTTTTGCAACACTCTTTTGTTTTAATGGGAGCGCAGAGCCTCCAGGGATACCTACATATCATGCATCCTGGGAGGCTCTGGCTGCTTGTTTTTATGCATGCCCGAGATTTGAGGCATGCAAGGGGCATTTTCCTCCAAAGGGGATGCTCAGTGAGATCAGCCCTCTTTTTTTCCCCTTAACAGCGGCTATGTCACCGGATCTCACATCTGTGTAATGCGAGATTGGGTGACAAAGAAAGACGACCGGAGAAGAAGACGGAATTAAAGAGCAAAGATAACGGCGCCTGGACGAAGAGGAATTCCAGAATGATGTGGGACCTGCAGGATTTAAGGTAAGTGTCATTTTTTTGTTTTTAGTTTAGTTCCGCTTTAGGTTGCCCACGACACCGGAGTCTGTGGCAGTGCCAATTATAGAGTTAGACTCTACACTGCATTGCACATATATTGTTTAGTGTAGGCAAGCAACATAAAGTAACCTAGAGCCAAGGGGACTTTTTCTTTCTCGAGTAAAGAGACTTTTGCCAAAACATTTTACCACTTAGGGCTCTATTTCCCACATTCAATTCCTCTGAAATTCACTGACAGATGGTTGTAAATCTCTACTCTTGTTCTTTTAGTTCCTATTAAAACACATGACTCATTCTGCCACCTAGTGGACAGTCATCAAACATGCGCAATTGTCACAACGGGAAATAAATAGGAAATAAAAGAATATTATGAGCGAATTGACAGGGGAATGATTTATAAATAGAGCTCTTAGTGACTTTTTTTTTTTATTTACTTCCACTCTAACAATTCACTGATTTTATAGTTACCTACACAGATTCACTGTATCCTTGCTGCTGTGCACTAAATCAAAATTTAGCTTTAAATTCAGCCTTTGCCTGTATCAGTATAAAAAATGTATTTGTTCTAAATCTTTCTATACAAATAAATCACTTTAATGTGGGTACTTGTAGGGAAAGATGTATAACACTATTACACCATTTATTCTGCAATATCACAATAATTGTGTGAACTATCAATAAACAATGGTAACAATAGAATGCGGGTAGTATGAAGTGACCTTTCCCAGGGACATAAAACAGAGGCTATGTGACAATCAATGAGACTTCAGAGCACGATGACATTGGCGGGAACACAAGGCAGCCCAATTATGTGACTCACTGTCTATGGCTCTTGGACTGACACTACTGGGATTATCCAAATATATAATAAAATTCCAGTCCATTTGTCCAGGGCTTGGTGTAACATTTGCCATATGTTTGTATCCAAGAATAATGTGAAAGAATATGAAGCAGAAACACAAGCATATTAATCATCAATAATGAAAAAAAAACCTCACAATATTCTATTTTGTTACATCTACGTTTTTTTTTCTCCTAACATGCAGCAAATGCGCAATGCAACAAAATCTGTGCATTTCCCAGCATTTATAGGATGTTTTTAAGTGTTTTTTTGGCATTTTTGGCCATTTTCGCCTATTCTACCTCTTATAAATGCCTAAAAAATAATACAAAAGCTGTAAAGCATTTATAAACACAATGCCAGTGTGCTCATGTCAGCTTTTTACAGAACTTTCATGCCCTCAAATGGCTGATGTCATGGCTGATCACAACTGCAACACCCATGGAAACCACAGATCCAGATAAAAGCTAAGATAGTCTTCTGATGTAAAGGATAGGGATGTTCATTTTCACTTTAAAAGTTTTTCAGAAGGCTGGTGTGGCAGAAGGCTGGCAGTGCATCCAAACTTGAGATTTCAGTTAAAGAAGTACTGTGAAAAGCGCATTATTATTTTTTGAATATTGGAGGCAAATATCTTTGCTTCTGCATATCATGGGTGTTTGAGGATTTAAGTCTTCTTGTGCCATTTCTTTAAAAAAAAAATGTAATGCTGTCCATTAGACACCTTCACACCGTACATGCTTGGTTTATAAAAAAAAACCTCTAAAAGACCATATTTTTTTGAAAACACAAGTCAGGTAATTTCACACCAGAATGAAAAGTTTTGTCCGATTGTCCCCCAGCCAGCGACTTGAAAGTTTTGCAATTATCTAGTGGGGTCTTAGGCTCCAGTAGTGCAGCAATGTGATTTCTTTGCATTGGTGAAACTAGGCAGTCTGAAGAACTGGATCACTAGTCCCTAGTCTCGATTGTAGTGCATGCAAGGGACATGTGACAGCGAATGTAAAACTTTTTATAGAAAGAAAAATAGCAGGAAAGGGGAATGGGACACATGAAATTCCTGGGATAATTTATACATTTTTGGGTATATTATTATCACACTCCAGGTAAAACTGGAAATTAAACCGTGATGCACACAGGAAGCACAGCTGAAATTCAGAATCCCTTTCTAAACAAGTATTCCAAACATGATCACAATCAAGTGCACCCTCACAATCAAGGAAGATCCCAGCTTGCAAGAATACTAGATAATGTATGTCACGAACACAGGGTGTATTGATGGATTACATACTATTCTTCATATCGGGTAATTATCCTGAATTGTCCTAAAGCCAACCATTCACAAAGCAATAATCTTCGCTATTTTTTCTCTGCACTGAACAATCAACTTCATGATATATTAGGCCTCCAGTAGCAACCCACATTTAAAGAAAGCTTTTGTCATCAATTTTTGCAGTGTTTAACTAGTTCATATTTTGTTAAGTTCAAAAGTAAGATCATCAAACCCAGCAGCCTGCAGTGATGTCTGCAGGTTTGGACCTCTGGCTAGATGGACAGTACCCAAGACTGCTATTTCTGTAGCCTGTCACCTGTCATTAGTACTGTAAATGTTATTTTTCATTCATTTAAACTGTATTGGTGTTTTTTTGCTGCTACTATGTAGATCCTAAAATGTACATATAGTGTCTTTTGAGGAGTAAGTGCCGGGCCATTGTAGGTTTCTTTATTAAATTCTGAAATTGAGAGCCATAGCAATACACAGGTAAGATGCCTCACCCTACAGATGGTTTATTAGCTTTAACGCATGATTTCAGTATCTGTCAGGCATGTGCAGGAGCAGTGACCGAGACAAGCTATCCAATAACAAATACCGATAATTTGTGTATGGAAAACTCTTTTACACTCAATGAAGCCTAACCGAAGACTGAAGATCAGCTGCTAATTACTCTTTTGCTGACAGAAAAGGATAATAGACAAATCATGATAGCAAAATGCACAAAAACAAAAAAAAAAATAATTAAACTGCACTGCGTTCAGCATTTTTTACTGAACTTTTACAGAACGGTAAACTTTTTACCAGGATTCAGAATTCATTCTACCTCAGACTGCTGTAGACATCATATCATCTCTATGAAATCATCATAATAATACCACTCCATTTCCTGAGTTGCTGTTTTCTAAAATTGCCTAAAAAGCAAAAAATTGCCTACCAGACCAATAGTGAATTCAAATAAAATTGTCTAAAAATATATGCCGTAGTTAATTTTACCCTGCTCTGAAAAGTTATACATTCTGCAAGAGGAGCATTAGAGTATGCCTGTCTTTCCAGATTATTCTGGCTCTTATATACTTGATTATACCAAATGAGTACTTAGCTTGTTCTTAGATAAATCTCTCAAGAGATTGGTCTAGAAAGAACTTTAAAAGAACTGTAGGTAAATAATTTGATATAGAGCATATAACAAGTCTTCACATTGTCATAAAAAATTGCCTAAAGTCAACAAGCAGGTAAAGGGAGGGCAGTTACTTAAAGTATGTCTAACACAGTTTTTAACTTTTGGTTAAACTAAAAGTTGGTTAAACAATGACGCATAACATTGTGTGCTGTACGCACAACAGGAAAGTGGAGTAACTTTCTTTTGAAGAAAATCCAACTCATCTGGACAAGTGTTCCCACGAGAAGATTATACTCTACTCCTGACCTGGTAACAACTCAAAAGTTTGGATTTTTCTTCATATTAGTCCTGGTGACAATGATCACCAGGATGTTTAGAGATAGTAAATCTGAAAAATAGTAACAACAATAAAACTTTACAGGCCTCCTAAGCCATCCAACTCCTTTCAAAACTAAAAAAAAAAAACTATCTGACCCTGTATACACTTTGGATGCAGTGCGGTTTTGGTGAATATTCCATCAGGTTTTAATTTCCGTCTGGGAAGATTTTCCGTCACTTCCTGCTACTGTGAAACTAGGGCTAAAATGAGCAAATGGTTTTTAAACAACAGGTTGCATTTACCAATGTATTATTTTATTGCTCACAGCAACCATAGAGCTTGCCTCTTTTTTTTCTGGGGCGATTTTTCTCATGCTTGTGCAGGCTTTGAATAACCTCAAGAATGTGTATGGAGATTATGGCTGATTCCAGACAGATTCCATATTTATTTGCATGCACCTACTAGTGTTGAGCGAATGTGGTCAGCTTTGATTCCTTAGGTAAATGTCCCAAATTTGCTGAACCTGGATCGAGGTAAATACAAACTGATGTTCAATTTGCCAATTGCTTGGTTGTATATAAATAGTGGAGAGCAGTGTTCCATTGACTAATGGTTTACAGGAGCAAAACTGCCCAACAACTACTAACCAGTGGGAACACTGCTTGCTATGTACATTAATAATAGCATTATGGTCATTGTTCAACCTCATGGCCTCAAGGTAAATGGCAACCAAGTGGATGACAATGTAAACATTGCCTGCTAACGCATTGGTATGGTATACAGCTTACATAAATTTTTTAACAGAAATAGATAAAAGTTAACAGCTGATGTTCAAGTTAAACCTATGGTTGGAGCAAACTTAAACATCATGCCTGTGTGCAACACTAAATGTATCCTCCTAAAAACATGGACAATGTAAATGTAATTGGCAGCACAGTGGCTTAGTGGTTAGCACTAGGCCAGAACACTATCTGCATGGAGTTTGCAGGTTCTCCCCATGTTTGCGTGGGTTTCCTTCAGGTACTCCGGCTTCCTCTGACATTCCAAAAACATGCAGTTAGGTTAATTGGCTCCTCCCCAAACTGACCTTAGAATGTGGAAGTTCATTAAGGGTGTTCCCCTCTCTTCACTAATAACTTTAAATGTTAAGCCACCTCATTAAGCAATCATATATAATCTATAAAAGAAGAAAAAGAATGAGGTTCACGGCTCACGGATTGTATGAAATAATATATAAGTGAATTTGTTACATAGTATCAAAGAAAAACATTTACATAGCGCAATCAGGTATTTTACCTTGGTCCTGTTAACACTTCACAGGACCTAGGTATTATATACTAGACACAGTACTTCTGTCATCACACAAATAAATGTGTGAAGAACCGCAAAAGTCACAACCATTTAGAGTTTGTGCAAAAATCTGACGCGTTTCGCCAACATTAAGCTTCCTCAGGGATATCTTTTGGAAAAACAGTAAGTCAAATCAGGTAAATACCTAAATTTAGGTGAATATATATATATATATATATATATATATATATATATATATATATATACACACATATGTTCATTTGAAATTCTATAAAGTATGGTAAGGATCACATGGTTACATGAAGATTGTATATATTTACATATATATATATGTAGGTATATAGCATTCAAAATATATGTGTGATATACAATGTAACAGATTATTTGTGTAAACAAGAAAGAAATATAGTTACTTACGTACCAATGGGAGATCATAAAAGACACAAACATGCTTGATGATAAATGTGGCATATTATTTTATACAATCCCTGAGCTGTGAACCTCATTCTTTTTCTTCTTTTATACATTATATATGACCTTAGAATGTGTTTATGACATATGACTATGGTAGGCAAATTAAATTGTGAACCCTATTGTTTGCAAATAAGAGCCCAATGCAAGTTTTATAGTATACAACAGGTTCCTAACGGAGGCGTTACCCACCCACTGGTGGGTGCTCAAAAAATTTAAGGGGGCATTTCTTGTCCAAGACATATTAAGGGGGTGTAGAGGACCATAAGGCTACGTTCAGACTGGCATTAAGGTTGTGATGCAGTTACTACTTCCTCATGCCCGTGAACCACTGCCACGGGGGAAACACTACTAGAAGCTTTTTGCCGCAGCAGCTCTATAGAAAATTAATGGTGGTGGTGAAAGGTACCAGCACTGCTCACTGCCACCAACTGTCCAATGTGCAGATGCTGGTTTAAGTAACAAAGAAGCTGTCATTTGAACATATAGAGCTTACATCGCCCCTTGTTCCTCCACAAAATGTTAATATATACAGCCACCTTATTATTATACAACTGTAAATACCTGTCACACTAGAAAATTCTGAGCATTGTATTACCTGTTCCGACCACTCCTATAATTAGTTTTTTTTAGTACAGTGCCATGGGAAATAATAGTGCTATACAAGTCAAAAATAATAACAGAGTCAAGTTAGTGGGCTATATATATCATTTTGAATAGGAAGGTTCAAGGTATATAACGGCTTTTTATCTGAGCTGCTACATGGACGTTGAACAAAGAAAACATACATGCAACAGTACAATGGTAAAAGTGATTGTAAAAATGGAATATTCTCACCATGGAAATGTATTGTTATTGTTTCAGTTACATTTTACTTTATAACATATAGTATTCTTGCTGTGAAAAATTTCCTTGCACCAGGAAACAAGGTAATTAGAGAAAATAAGGCCATCATTCAAATTCCTATTATTTAAACATAAATGGAACAAGTAGAAAAAAATGTAATAAATGTAAAAAAGGTTAGAGTCAATCACAGGAGGGAGAACTCATATCTGCTCCCTACATCTCCCTTAATTTGTCTTTGCGCTTATCTGGAAATAGTTTTCAGCCATTATTAGAGGTGACCTCCCACAAGAACAGTGAAAGTTGAATTTCAGGCAAATATTCAAAAAATCCATCAATACAATTATGTAATATAAAATTATGTATTGTATATTGAATGGAATTGATGTAAGCTGATTCTTAGGAAACAATAATCTGTCTGGCAACCCCGTGCTACAAGCCGCCACAGGACAATGCGCCCTGCTTATTCCCTTCATCAGCATCGCTTGCAGCAGCAGGGGAGATTGGGCAATTAGCTGTCAGTCCACTGCTCTGCAGCCTGTGGCATCCTCGCTTTCCCCTTGGATGTAAATGGTCTCTCAGCATCCCCTGCTCTGAGACTATCTAGCTGAAGGGGATTGTGCTGGGACTAATGAGCTGACTAGTTCCTGATCTCAGTCCTTTACTTCCAATGGCTCCTGGGGAATTATAGCCTCTCTTCTCCCACTGATCTGTGCCCGTTGTAGTGTTAGCTGGGTGGATCTGTGCTGGAGTGTGATTTGTGTTATTTATTGTTGCTGACTATTGGCTTTTCCTGACCTATCGATTGTACGTAGCCTGGACCAACGTTTTTCCTGCGACCCCGACTCTGCTTGTGCTGATCCCCCTGTACCTCGTCTGGTAGCCTGATTGCCTGTGTATGACTTTGGCTTTATTATCTGGATTTGCCTTGTAATACTTGTACTGCTTAATCAGTGGGCCCCTGGTCTTCTGTCAGCGGTTCCCCAGTAGTGTTGGTCGAATAGCACACTATTCGATTCGGCAGCTATTCGTTTGAATATAGCAAAAAAATTCGGGTGGTCGATTGTCAAAGCCGAACACCATTAAAGTCAATCGGAGGAAAATTTCGGGTTTTTTTCAGCACTGTGTAGAGCTTCTACAGCCTCTAAACAGATGTAAAAAGATACATTATAAAAGGATACATAAAAAGATTCATTGTAAAAAGATACATAACACTATTACATACCCCTGGACTTCACATGAATATTAAAGAGCACCTGTCAAATCAATTTTAGGCTAAAGCTATGTACCCACTTCCAATAATTATTGTTAGAAAATGAACGATTACGACCGAACAACGATTATGCACGATTATACTTGAACAATCATATTGTGCACAATTCTGTACATGCTGTACCAATATGATCGTTCAAATATAATCCACCAACAGTGTCCACACGCTAGATACAATCGTTTGAACGACGCAGGGAGGGACATGTAAAGGAGAAAGTGTACCGCAGAAACATGCACAATCACTGAACGACACGATACTGTACACAAGATAGATAGTGAAAGATGGTCGGCCAATCAGATCCACCGTGGCGGTCGTTCATTTCCAACGACAATCCTCGTTCGTCGGCGTCCTTGGTCACTTTTTTTGGGCCATCCGTTGTTCATCGGTTGTTCGTCAGTCGTTTCTAACGATAATTTGCATAATTTGTGTGTATGCAGCTTTAGTCTACACGGACTGTTTCCCCTGCGTTTAACCTGAGGCTTTTTAAAGCCAATGTTTGAAGTCCCCATGCATTCCCATGAGCTAATCTACACCGGGACGTTTCCTTCAGACACGTTTTTGAGCGTTATCTTAAACGTTGCTTGCAACATTTAAAAAATTAAAACGCTGGATAAACGCGGGAAAACGCTT
>NC_092862.1:23029417-23039575 GCF_032062135.1 Pyxicephalus adspersus
GCTTTCAATTAGCTGTGACCGCAAAGTTCCCACGGTCCAGGAATCCCACAATGACATTATGATTCATAATGTCATTGTCGGATAACCTGTAAAAAATAAAAAAAGTTTAAACAAGTTTAAAATAAAAAACACATACGAAATAAATAATTTAAGAAAAAAAAAATTTTTTTTTTCCTCCCGAAATTTTGCTGTCGAATCCTGTGTTTTTCGGGTCGGGTCTACCCGAATTCCAACAGCCATATTCGGGTCGAATAAAGGGACAACCCAAATTCGAACATCAACACTATTCCCCAGACACCATCCCATGCGCTTTAAGTCCTGGGGGCAACTGTGTGCTGGGAGATACAACCAGACTCCTGGGACTGAGCGAGGGCTTGCTAAGGGTGAAGACTGTGATGATAGATTGGGGGACTGGCATCTGGTGAGTACTGATACTGACCAAGGCCTTGCACTGATTTTGACTTTTTTCAACCACTTTCAACCTTATCACTTGTATAGCAAAAATGTATAGAAATGGAGGGGCAGCACTGTGATCTGTTAAGGTTTCCAGCAAGAGATTGGGGCAGAGATGACCTCATCAGTATATTGCTGCTTTTTCACAGTCCAATCACTGGCGGGAGGACAGATCCTCAGGCTGGCTGTGCTTTCTATCAGGTCTGTGTAACATTCAATGGTGTAGTTGAAATAAGCACAACTTCATCTCATTTGCATTTAAGTGAAGTACTGTGTAATATGTTGAAGCTATAAAAATACAACATATTAATCATATTAAAAAGTGAATTACCCTCTAAGAGTGAAAGTTTTGTTGAATCTGTTTAAAAAGTGCAAAACATATATATCTTGCCATAAATTGCATGCTTTAAACCTCAGCCTAATCCAACCTGCCTCCATAAGAATCACCCAACGTGGCAGCGTTTTGATGAAAGCAAACAAATTCTGGTAAGCTTCCCCCAATAGGCCACAAAATGAGGACAATCTGGAAATAAATAATAACATGCTGGGAAAATTCTGAATCAACTAGTTTTTTTATTCTTATCCCAGCAGGTATAATCGAGGGAATTGCATATTCAACTAGTCTGAGCTCTGCATCTGCTTAAAACTGATAATACTAAAAAATACCATGTAATATATTCAATCATTTTGTGTCATGTCTTTCTGGTTGTTGCTAGACTTGTCACATAAACAGTCTGAGAGCTGCAGAAGAAATGGATTTCTAGCGTAATTCTTGGTTAAATCTACGTCTTACAAACACTGGTTTCTGTAGAATGGCTCATAGCTGAGGGACAGCAGGGCCATGACACCACCCAAAATGTCCAGCCAACAACATTCCTGCATAGGAAATAAATCCAATGCAGCATTATTCTGCTTCCATGACATATCAGAGTTCTAAGCTTATTTGGATAGTTGCTAGGCTGGGACAAATCCATTCAACAATACAAATTTACACAGAAAAACTTGAAAATTTGTTGTGACCATTTTCTAAGAATTACATGACAGTTGAAAACATGAAATATAAGAGTTACCATGCCTAGATCTAGCTATGAAAGTCACAAAAGAAAATCCATACAAGAACGTCAAAGGGACATATATCTCGTATATGTTTTAATTGTCAAGACAGGGGAGAAACTTCACTCTTAGGCCCTGATTTACTAAAGCTCTCCAAGGCTTGAGAGAATACACTTTCAGAAGTGAAGCTGGGTGATCCAGAAAACATGGAAAGGATTTTTAAAAATCATTTGCTATTAGCCAGCAAAAAGTTTTGAATCCTGGACCAGATCCATTTCAGGTTTGTTGATCAACCAGCTTCACTGATGAAAGTGTATTCTCTACAGCCTTGGAGAGCTTTAATAAATCAGGGCCTTAATCTTAATGACCAAAGTGCCATAGTAAAATTAAATTTGTATGCAAGTCAGAACAGGTACCTTATTTTAATTGCAATAATAAATGCAATTAAGACAGATGTTTGTCTCAACATTTTATTAGGCAGAATGGTATCAGTTACTGTAAAAAATACTCACTGTGAGTTATTCACCAACAAAGCTGGACTTAACTTCTGAAGCAAGCTGCGCTTTTATATGCAAAAAGAAACAACTGCAGAGTCTTGGTCATTAAAGAGTTACAAGAGGCTGCAGAAAGAGCTCACGCCCCTAAGATCACCCACAAACTCAGCTGTGTTTAGCAAAAGATTTCTTCTGCAAGTAATGCAAACCGCCCTCTAACCCCTCCAAGTCTCCGTTCTGCACACAGCGAGCAGGGAAGCCCCATTCGTATCTAGGAGGGTCCGTATGTCGGGTGTCCTTAACTCGGTGACTACCTGTAGTTAAAAAAGTTAAACACCTTTTTATGGAGGGCAGAGACAAAAAAGAATTGCTGTCATGACCAGTTATGAGCATGGCGCCATCCTATCCTTTTAAGTGTGTTGGTTAGCAAATCAGTTGCAGGGCATTGTGGATCTTCCTACTGATCCGTACCTACAGGGGACTGTTGTGATGTAAGTTGTGCGAGGAACCATGGAACCCAGTAAAGGATACATTTTCAAACACAAAAAGGAGGGACAGATGCTCAAGAAAGCAAAGATCCTACATCCTGGCTGTTGTGAAAAGGTAAGCAACTATTTTGCAGGGCACCCAGAGTCAATTTAAAGACAAAGATTATAAGCTATTTTGGGTTTTCACTGGATAATTTTTTTCTAACTTTGTCCTGGTGATGAGTTTTACAGGGTGTAAGGGACAATTATATTAAGCTCAAACTCAAAAAAAAAAAAAAGACAAAAACAAAACAAAAAAAAAATGTCAGGCCTAATGCTAATCTCTGTCTATTCTAGCCACATCATCATTAAATTTTGTTGTAAAGCGGACATACCCCAATACTAGGAAGCACTAAAAGAAGGATGTTTGGGTGTATTTCTGATCTCTAAGTGGCTTGCCCCATGCTGCTCTCCTTGCACCCCCTTTGACCCATTGAATTCAACATATCTGATAGCAAAAAGAGAGGCAAAAGAAGCAAGAAGTAAATAGGGGGAAGAAAAAAGTAGGGAATTCCTGGCAGAAGTATTCCTGAGTGTGGCTGGGGGTGGCATTAAAAAATCCTACCTGCTCCCCACGATCCAGCAGCGTCATCCAGTGAATCCTGGCCGGCTTCTGCATCACATCCTCGGCTTGATCGATGTGATGCACGAAGCATCAGTACGCTGGGGGTGTGTGGTCTGGTGGGAAATTTAAAAGCAGATTACATTGTAATCTGCTTTTAAAACATTGATCACAGTAATAAAGTATAAAAAATAAATAAATAATAAATCCAAAAGTTTATTGTATTATTGTACCCCTGTTTAGAAAAATTAAAAAATATATATTTTTTTAATTAAAGTTTATTTTATTTAAAAGTATTTGTAATATTATAATTTATCATTTGTGTTTCAACTTTATTATACCCGGGAGTTTTTCCTAAGAATTACAGAGCTAAAATAATAAACAAAAAATTTCCACGCCAACACAATTTACCCCTTTTTACATAAAAATACTGACATAATTAGACCACCAGGGGGGTTAATTTTTATTTGAACAATAAAAAGATACAAGATTGTTTCATGTGGTCACCATGGATCAACTATCAAAAACAGTGCTTGTACCGCAACGCATTTCGTGGTTAGAACCGCTACTTCAGGGGATAGATAGCATAACAGATCAAAACCACCTGTAGCCTGATGAATGAATCTGCATAGACACTCAAGAGTACATAAACGTTAGTGTCATCAGTACTAGGTAATATCAGCAGCATAAGCCCAAGCACAGTTTATCCCAGCAATTCAACTGCAGCTTGGACTGATCCTAAGTCCGCACACATCCACAACTGACAGCAATGTGCGCGCGCACAGGATCACATAGGTTCCACATAGTGGAAAAGATGCATTTGGGATTCCTTGAGACAGGCATCAATGTTGTTGGACAACAGGAAATACTCTGTAGAATTGAAAGAAGGGATTATCAGTTACTGGGATTGAAGAAGAAGGAGAGGATCCTTTTTGTTTGGCAGATATGTAAAGAAATGTGTATAAAAGATTAATATTAAGGTGATACCAGTTTATAGCAGAATATCAAGAAGTGATCAGTCTTTGTCTGCTGTGTTTGCTCCCCATTTTGTTGGTACTGGGGAGAACGGTGCAAACCTGTCCACATTCACAGGAACAAAGTGAATTGTGCTCAAAGTGGTTCCTGAAGAAGCGGATTCAAGTCTGTGAAACGTGTAGAACCCACTATATACTCAGTCGATTGCAAGTTGTATGCTAATGTACAGTGTTTTTTAATTAAATAAATGTTAATATTTTTAAGTAACTTTTTAAATTAATGGGTATATTAGGTGTCTTAAAAGTCCTATTTTCTATTTTTTTGATATCTGAACTCTGTTGGCATTTTGATGTGTTGTCCATGGAGACTACATAAAACAATCTTTTATCTTTTTATAATGTGCATTTGATGCCTAAACTATGTTTAAAGACAGATTGATATTATTTATTGTATTTCTGCCAGGAATTCCTTACTTTTTGCCTTCCTCCTCTTTTCCCTTTTTGATATTTATGTTTTATTTTGGGATATGGCAGAAATTTGACCCATTGACTTCTTTTCTAGGGGAACAGTTGATGTATTTTTTCTATTTTAACATTCTGTATATACTTTAGCACTAATAACTAAAAGTTATTTTTACCATGTGATATGTGTGCGATAAGCCGGTGTTATTTTAACATTACAGACTGTTTTATTAATTAGTTTTGCATTATTTTTGTAGCAGAAGGAGTGGAGCTGATTTCCTGCAGATAACAGTTTTGTTTTTACTTCCCCATGTTTAAGAAGGATTCTAAGTATATGCAAAATCCTTATCAATCATATATAAATTAAAAGTTAGGATAGAAAGGTATCATCTTTTACGAGCAGAAATAATTTCTGAAATAATAGGTTGATTTAGTATGGATATTACATTGGTGGCATAAAATAATCCACTGTCACCAAAACCCTACTAAGGATTTTCCATGGATATTTTGAAATTTACTGATGACTTCTAACATCTTGTATAAAAAAATAAATTACAATTACATGCCTCTCTCTTTTTCAGTATTATGGACTTGCATTAAATAATTTGAAAATTAGGAAAAACTGTTCCATTTCTATTTACCCAACTTGATCACAGTGAAAGAAGTATCTACATCTCAACAATGAGTGATAAAAGGGCCCTTCTGCTTTTGTCAAAGAGTAGGTAATAGGCGTGTTATTATATTGCCTTAGAAGATCTAATTTTGCAAGATAAGAAGTGTTATTATGTGTTGTGAATTGATTACTTTTTCACAGCATCTACATAATGTGCTATATCATGAAATATCAAAAATGAAGAAAAAAGCTTTGAGTTTACCCTAATACAACCTTATCTTAAAGGAAACCCTAGGGTTGTGAAGTGTTTTACTTTTATGTCAGCACAACAATTATGAACTAAATATTATTATCCAGTATTTATATACCATTGACATATTTTACATATATTATACAAAGTTAATTGTAAAGCTGTCCCTCAAAAGTGCTTACAATTGAACATCCCTACCATAGTCATGTGTCATTACCACAGTCAAAGGGGGAATCATTTTGGTCTAATTTTGGGGGAAGCTAATTAACCTAGATGCGTGTTCTTGAAATACGGGAGGAAACCGGAGTTCCCGGCGGTAACCCATCCAAACACAGGAAGAACCTGCAAACTCCATGAAGATAACATCCTGGCTGAGATTTGAACCTGGGACCTAGCGCTGCAAAGGCCATTAGATAAACAAAGGAATACAAAAAAAAAAGTAACACCTACTTGAACTTTCAATGTCTAACTTTTCTCTATATGATGTCCATTAGGAAATATAGTCAAGTTTAAAGTGAATGGCATATAGTGTGGAACTTGTGCATTACTAACTCATTCTATTCTCAGAGTTTAGGTTACCAGTTCAAAGCTCATCAAGATCTGCTCAAGTCAAATTAAGACATAGTAAGTTCATCCTCTACTCTACATAAAATGAACTGAACAGCACTAGATTTTCGCAATGACTAGTAGTAGCAATTGCTAAGAATTATTTCCAGTGCCTGCATCTGAGCTTCTATACAGCTGAAGGTTACTCTTGAAAATCTGTCCACATGTTTTACTGTATAAACCTTGGCTGGTGACACAGGAACTAAAGACTTACAGTGACTTATTTCATTTAAATGAAATTAGGCTATTAGGTATCAATTTCAGGTATGAATCTATCATCTGCTTACGGTATCCCTGCTGCAGTGGGAGTTGCAATATACTTCAATTTTAATATATCATATTGTGATGTGTTGTCCTTACTTTTGATTGCCTTACATGAGATTCCAGATTTTCCAGGATTGAATAAGTCACGGTTTATAGGAGGCATATAAAATATTTTTCTTTATTTCCCCAAGTCCTTAACTGATCATAGATATAAAGTATAAAAGTTATATGACTTTTCATACACATGAAGCACTCCTATGATCAGTGTGCTAGGTGGAGGAATTTCACCTGTTGCATAATAGAGTATTAGTGCTTTCTCTTCATTCCCTGGGGTGAGGAAGAAGATATCTGGGAACCAACCAAAAGAGGACTTGCATATTCCAATATACTCCTCATGCAGACTTACAAATCTTTGAGCTTATGTTGTGAGGCCTTCTTATCCAATGACAGCCCTTACTACCATTGGAGGAAGGCAGGGGTCTGTTTTTGCCAAAAGAAAGGGGGGGGGAGTACATACTTGTTGTCTCCTTTCATCTATGGCAGGCTAGGTTCCAGAGGATCTTATATGCCAGGGGGGAAAGGGAAACAAGGGTCACATGCTTTTTGCCCCCATTTTCAATCCAAGGGTCTGCTTTTAATGTTAGAAGGAACACCATGCATGTGTTTTTTTATTATTACCAATAATCTGCAAATTGCAAAAAGTGCCTAGGCACAGTCATATGTTAGAAGGGAAATATATTTTTCAAGAGAAATTTAGGAGAAGTAGACTTTTCAGAGTATTTCTTTTTTTTCCCTATGAAACATCTTTACTTTGAGTTAAAGTTCCCCTAAGGTAGCCATCCACCACCAAGTTCTGAGAAGGGGGGTTAGAAAAAGGGGGAAAATACACCAAAGATAAGTGCAATATAAACCATAATAAACAACTGAATAGGGATCCCATCTGTCAGAAAAGAGAAATACTTATCAATCCTTACTTTGTGTTTCTCATAATACTGATGGGCACCAACACCTCCTTGTTCTTCTCCAGTCCACAGTACGAGGCGGATTGTCCTTTTAGGGCGCAGACCTGAGAAATAAAGCAGATAAGAGACCTTAAAACAACTTCTCAATTTTGCTCTTCCCTAATGGCTAATAATAGCCATAATTGATTGCTGTTTGTTCAATGAAATTTTCATTCCAACATTTCATAATACTAACAATTATATTTGGTTTTCACTGGTGACAATATTTTTGTGATGACAAAATAACAGCCAACATATAGGTTTACATATTGCAATTATTCAAGGTCAGTTTTATAATGTTTTTTTTCAGTGACTACTTTTGCAATAAACAATTCATATTAAAAATATGTGAAAAATCAGTGCAGGTAGGATTAGTCAACCAATTGTATGGTGCCCAATTTGGAGAGACCGTCCTTCTTCCGAAACCAAATCCATCTTTTCCTTTTTGATCCACAGATATCACTATTTTTGGTCTGATGTATAGACCTCTAAAAAAAATGTACTGTCTGCTCAACCTCTAATGCTTTCACCTTAGACTATGGCAAATACATATTCAGCTATCAAGCGACAGTCTCTCTCATTTTAGGCCTAAAAGAGACATACAAAGTCTATGTGCTTTACCTTGTTTATGATGTTTCCGTTGTTAATGTATGTGTTTTATATTTGAGAAAGTTAAAAATTAAGAATGTTTAAAATAAAAAAAGTCTATGTGCCAATATCACTCTGCTGGCCTATGGAGGTGACAATATTAATGAGATTTTAGAACATTGTAAGCACTCCAAAAAATAAGTGATGCCATGAATCATATAGCCTTGTACAATATACCATTCTTTTTCTAGTTAGGATTTTATCAGCACTTGACATGGGTATATGTAGTTACAAATGAAAACTCAATTTCTTTACCTAATATGCTCCATTATAACCAATCATTGTTGGTAATAATATTTTTGGTCTGTGTTATTTGGGACTTGTCCATTGCCAGTAGACTGTTTGCTTAGAGATTTCTTTGTCCCACTGAATGATATGCCACTCTATACACTGTGGGCTTTGCAGTCCAGAGGTACTGATAGACTGATCCAATTGTGAGTGCATAGAAACATCCGGATTGTTGTTTGGGGAAGGCTAAAAGAAAAGTTTTGCTCCTACATTTGCTGTAGCCAGATGTCTTGCCCCACCAAATGTCAGCCTATATATCTGTGGCTTAATCAGGCAGATTTGGATGATAATCAATTAATGTCTACGGACACCTTCATCCCCAAAAAGATAAAAGTGCACAGGCAGGACAAGAAAGGATGCAAATACTCCTACGCTGTGTATTGAGAAGATTATCACAATTAATTTCTCCATTATTATGTATCATCTTCAGAAAATCTTATTTAGTGTTTTCCAGATTGCAGAAAGCTACGAAGTGGAGATCATAGATCAACTTTAATTAATACACCGTCGCAATAATGACTTTATATTTTGACGTTTTATTGTGACCTTGTCAAAGAACTTATAGCTTACAAGGCTAACAAACATTTTTGTGCTACATATTGGTTGCTGTTCATTATGATTAAAAACATACCACAGCAAAATCATTAGGGGAGGGTTGGGGGGGTGTTTACAGTCAAAAATATAAATTTATTACTGTGCAAGAGAAGGCAATGTGATATTTGGATAATTTAAATGTTTATCTTTCATTAAACAGTCTGCTTTCTCCTAATTTTACCTGTTCCAATCATAGATAAAACAGCACTATACTTCCTCTGTGTAGGATGGCCGCTTTTTAAAAGCAATTATTATGTAATGGGAGTTTCTCGATACAATGCAAGCACACAAGGAGAATAGCAAAATGAGTCAAGGGTAATAAAACAAAGATCAGTATGCAACGTGTAGTTACCTGTAGTAACCAAAAAAAACAACATTATATATATATATATATATATATATATGTATATATACAGTTAGGTCCATAAATATTCGGACAGAGACAACTTTTTTCTAATTTTGGTTCTGTACATTACCAAAAAAAATTTTGAAAGAAAAACTCAGATGCAGTTGAACTGCAGACTTTCAGCGTTAATTCAGTGGGTTGAACAAAAAGATTGCATAGACATCTGAGGAACTAAAGCCTTTCTTTGCACAATCACTTCATTTCAGGGGCTCAAAAGTAATTGGACATATTAAAAAGTTGAAAATAAAATGTTCATTTCTAATATTTGGTTGAAAACCCTTTGCTGGCAATGACAGCCTGTAGTCTTGAAATCATAGACATCACCAGATGCTGGGATACGCCTGATTCCTAAACATCGTTAGTAGGAAAATGTAACTGTATTTATAGGGCAATATTTGTATTTAGATTTGGATAGAGAATGAAAAGGCTAAAAGCCCACATTATTCTTCTGTGTCCTATCACTTCCTGTCCTGGACATGAGACACAAGAAAAGAGTTAAGCCTGAATTCACAACTAGTGGCAAGTAAGTGGCCAAGCCATCACGTAACAGAGGAAAATTTGGTGTGCTACATTTTACTAACGGATGGAAAGTCTGTAGCATCTGTATTTTGGTGGTCATGGCCTTCAGACAGCTTGTACACTATAGTAAATGCTAAATATAAAGCCATAAAGACTAAAGACTTGTTTCTTTTTCCAGTTTGTATTTTAAAACACATTGAACATCTGTCCGGGATATCTGAGAATAGTTAAAGAAAAGTTTACACTATTTAAAATATCACTACATAAAATATTAAATCAATTCTTTCATGGCGTTAGATCAGCTAAAAGTTTATCTATTCTGACAACAGTTTAGTTTCCTAAAACATGCATGAACCTCTGATGGCCTCCTGTTAGGCCTCGTTTCCACTATAAAGCTTGCATAATACCGCAATGCGCAGCAATACACTGCACCTGTGTGGCTGT
>NC_092862.1:23039787-23041083 GCF_032062135.1 Pyxicephalus adspersus
AAAAATCCACTCCACCAATCCAATCCAATCCACCTAGCTTCACTTTTGAAAGTTTATTCTCTCCAGCCTTGGAGAGCTTTCATAAATTAGGCCCTAGAAATCCAGTGAACTGCACTGCACAATGTAGGAACAACGCCATACAGTCTATTGCAGGGGTGCCCAACACCTCGATCGTGATCTACCGGTTGATTGCAAAGGCAACGCGTAACAGTGGCTTGTGTAACAGTGGGTAGTGGGAGGGAGGCAGAGAGGGCGGGAGGGCATTCTCGGGTGAGCAGTGCTTGGCAGCCAAGTCAGTTCAGGCCCGGGGTCAGGGTTCAATTACCCGAGATACCATTGTACAGATTAGCAGTTCTTTTTCTTGTGCAGCACGTCATTCTCCTATGACAGGTGAACTGTAGCTTTCCTGTCCCTATAGTCTTATAGTGCAATGTCTGTGCAATGTTCTGCTTTTCAATGTCTCATTAGCTTCAGTCACTTCTGTGTCATACTCGGTATATAAATAAATAAATATATGATTAGAATTTTTATTGTTGGTACATCATTTTGACTTGGTCATTTTAAAAGTAGCTCGCAAGCCAAAAAAGTGTGGGCACCCCTGGTCTACTGGATTGCACTATTAGTAGAAGCAAGCTATGAGTTAACTTAACTTTGTTATGTTGCTACTAAAAGACTGAAAAAAAATTCTGTGGTCAGGAACCATTTCTTCTTCCCACCAATAAACAATACTAATTGTAAATGGGACACGCCTTGTAAACAAGCCTTAATCAGGTGCACCCACTTTTATATGTTTGCTGCTTTGATGTCTCTTTTTGACGCCTCAAAATTAGGAAGTATGTGTAGATTTCTCTTTAATAAAACTATATAATTTATTACTTTGTAGCCTGAAATTTGTAGCATGAATTTATCTTGTGTTTAAAAAAAAAAACATACTGAAGTCATAAAATTGCACAGAGTAGCATACAATAGTTGGGATTGTTCCTGAGAAGTTCTCAGAATTCTTCCACTGCTGCCTGGTGAAAGGTATTTCTTTGCTTCTAAATAAAAGCATGAATTCTGCTCTGCTGATGACTGCATGAAAACATATTCCTCAGCAGCTGATTTTGTGCCATACTGCCTATCTAGTGTACAAATGATGTATTATTCACAGAAAGGCTTACATGCACAGGCACGGACCGGAATACAGAAAGAAATGAGAAATTGGTCTGGAATAATAGTATATTGTCTAGGACGCTGTATCACTGTATCATGAAAAGAATGTGAAGTTCTAGGCATATTAGGAGCTATTTTCATAGT
>NC_092862.1:23041093-23046769 GCF_032062135.1 Pyxicephalus adspersus
CTTTTCAAGCTTGCCTACCCATCTTCTGTCTCCTAAAACCTTAACTACTTCCCACTACTACATATCCCCCTTCCTATTGTGTGTTACTTTCCCCACCTTTTAGATTTTAAGCTCTTCGGGGCAGAGCCCTCTCCTCCTGCTGTGTCAGTGTCTGTATCTGTCTGTCATTTGCAACCCTTATTAAATGCACAGTGCTGCATAATGTGTTGGCGCAGGATATAAATCATGTTTATTAATATTAATATTATTATTAATAATAATAATAATAATAATAACTTTGGTCAACAAACATCTTGCAAACAGGTTAAAATCATTTTAGGTTATATTTGATGCACAGATTCTAAATATTGTTTTGGTTTTGCTAGATTGGCTCTAGTTTTTGAAATAATGACCTCAATAATAACCTCATGGAAAACAAATGAAACATCAAAATTAAGCAAAAGTACACTAGATATGCCTATGTATACCAAATTAAATTTTGAAATACTTAATGTAAATATATTATATATTCAGTATATTTACAGAACTAATCACAAAGAAGTCATTGAAAAACTCTGTATGATTTCCTTTTATGCCGATGATCAGGACAATCACGTTGAAGGCTCCAGCAGTAGTCTGCCATCATGTGTCTATCCCATCTACCCTGATACCTTTCTTCCATCACCTTTATATCTTGATGGATCCTCTCCCCTTGTTCCTCATTGAAATTGCCAAAGTATTCTGGAAATGTTTGCAAATGGCTATGGAGATAGTGTATCTTTATGCTCACAGTAGCACCCAAACTTTTAAAGTTTAACAACTAGATTTGTACCAGTTCTGGGGTCCATCAAATATTCCTGCTTTTATTTTTTCAGTACTTAATCCAAGGAAGAATCTACAAATGTATTTGAAGCAATCACTGTCTTTGTTCAGAGCTCTAACAAATTGCTTCATTAATCCCAACTTTATGAGTAGTGGAGGGGGAATGATTTTTGCTTTGTCAACCATTGGCTCGTTAATGATAAACACTGCACCTTTTTTCATGTTTTCCCTTGGAGGCCATGTCACTTGTTTCCAGTGATCCTGCTTTGCTCTACCATCCCACAAGCAGATGAAACTTTGGGTAGATGGGTACTTTGTGTATCCTCTTTGTTGTCCAAGTAGGAAGTTCACCATTTTTAAATCAACACATATGGACCATTGGTGTTCATGATAGCAAAGCTTTTGTAAGACCATTGTGATATTTTCATATTCTTCTTTAAGTTTTGTTGAGTGACCAATTGGAATTGATGCATAGCAGTTGCCATTATGCTGTAAAACAGATTTCAAACTTCGAGTGTCTATGAAAAGCTGCCAATCTTCTGCTCGGTATTCTGGTACTCCCCTATGGGCTAATAGTCCAGGGATGTTACAGCAGTACACAAAAAGTTTCCATCTTCCCTGAAATATGGTAGAAGTGTCAACCCTGTATATCCTCCATGTCGGATACAGGAATATCAGGGAGTGTACTGAACACTGGTATGGGAACATCAGCACCATGCTGTACCGGTCGTCTTGCTGATTCCAAATCAGGGAACTCCCACTTGTTTTTCTTGTAACAATTGAAACCTTTTACATTCACAGCACAAAACATTTATTAAAATATTATTCATTATACAGTTTTGTGGGCTCTCCTCATACCCTAGGCACACCAAATTTTAAACTTTTCAGTTTTCCATTTTTCCACTGATGTAGACACTCTACAGAAGTTTTACATACCATATGGGGAGCTCAATACTTATCTTGATCCCCCAGTTTAATACCAAAATATACAAGATATGCTTGTTTCAAATATTCTGTAATGTTTCTTTCCTGTTTTTACTGAGAATATTCACCACAAATGTAGCAAAATACATTAGGGTTATTTAAACAACTTCTTCCTGAACAACTCATATTTCTGCAAAAAGAAAATTTATGAATAAAAAGAAGGCAAATTAAAGTTTCATGAAAATAATGCTACATTTAATATATAAATTGCAAAACATAGGTGTAAAAAAAAAAAAGATTCATAATAAAATGCTGTCTTAACATTTGTTGTTGGTAAAATTGTCTATTTCGTTTCCTATATCACAAGAACAAGAGCCAATTAAATGAAACGGATGTTATTTCTGGATTCAGCAGACAAGAAATACACTAAATATACTGAACAATCCTTGGCAAGTGAATTTTTTTTTTTGTTAAACTGTGTAATCATAATACAGTTTTTTTGAAAAGATCACTAGACCATCTTCATCAATTCTGGATCACATGGACAGTTGTGAACATGAACCATGAAAAGTAATATTTTGGAACAAATATTGATGTATATCAGTGTTGCTCATTGTACATGTCACCCTTTGTTATCAGGAATTTACAAGTCAAAGTAGCTTGTTTCATTATGTCTTTGCTGCACCTCCAATGGCATTGCCTGCCGCACTAGCACAACTTGAAACCGCTACAGAATAAACATAGTTTTGCCCAGAAACGGCAGTTTAAGTTAAAAAGTACAAGGTCGCACTATTATAATTGCAGTTGAATATTAGTGTTCCATTACATTAAAAAAATTTAGGCACACCTGAAAAATGACCAGTACAGCATAAAAGTTTCCATTAGTGCCAGAAATTTTGTCAATCCCAAAACATATTTAGAGCATAATCAATACGAATGACTAGGAAGCTTTTGCCAAAACAGCTGTGACAACTGCAGGGATGGTGTGGGAGGTAATTGTCATGAGACTACAGTCTACCTTATTATCTAGAAGCCTAGCCCCTCACACCACAATTTTTTATAAACACTATTAAAATGTAAAAATCTACAATTCCCCTAAAATGTTATATTTCCAACAGTTAGGGATCACTTTTTTGAAGGCTCAAGGGGCCCTCATTTTGTGATGCTACCAAGACTAAAGAGGACCAAATTTCAGTACAATACTAGGAATCATTTAAGCATCCTTACTATGGTACCATCACTTAGATGAGCAGCACTGAAAAGAAGGGATCTTCCCCAATCCGAACCATTTTCAGTTCAATGTATGCAACTGACAAGTACTCTAAACGTCATTGTACCTGGCCTTAAAACAGCACAGCCACCTTCAGTGCAGGATAGAACAGTTTTACCAAACAAAATGTAGCAGCAGATTTTTGCATATATTAAAAAAATACTTAATTAAAGAGAACAAACAAACATCAGCATGACAGCCTAATTATAAAATCCCACGTACCTTAAATGAATAAATAAATGGGGTGTGCAAAGGACAGTTTAGCTGGGGTAGGAAAGGTTAAATAATGCCGCAAGTTCTTCAGGAAATGAGGACAGGCATATCTAACATGCTGTAGCTTCTAATACACATTAAGAGCAGCGCAGAGTGTGCAACAAAATAGGATTACCCATTTCTAAAACAGAAGATCAGCCTGTGCAGCAGGACTGGTGGTTAGGCTGGAGTTCAGCTTTATTTAGGTACATATACTACAGATACAGAATGTGCCTCCAATCTTACGAAATTATGTATTTGTATTGACATTCATATTCTTTAACACTGGACAAAAGGCTCTGGACTTTCATGATAAATTAATGTACGGTGAGGCAAAGAAAACTCAACAGCAAATAGATTTCTCCTGGTGGTACCAAAAATGTCATGTAGATGTGATATTTACTTTCTCTAGACTTGTGAGAGGAAGCAGTGTTCCTATATGTTGTCTTGTAAAAGGATTGCTGGTGACCCCTCTTTGAAGCTGAAGCTCTTGTCCTATGGAAGTAAATCACCTTTGTGCAGTGTACACAGAAGGAGATGTGAAGGGACCTTCTTATGTTTAAATGGCAAGTAGAGGCTGCAAGGCTTCATTTTCTTAAAAAGAAATGTCAGGCCAAACACACAGATGAAATGTACTAAGTAACGTAACCCTTAGCAACCAATTATAAATCATGGTATTGTTCCTGTTTTCTTCACCCTTTTCTTAACCAAAGATCACTGATACACTGAAGCAGAATCAGTATGTGTCAGCTAACTTGACAATAACCCTATGGAGTATAAATATGAAGCAGTGAATGTGACGTATCTTCCTGTGCATGTATTATATGGTGGCTGATTCACATTGAAATGAATGTTTGGGGAATATCAACATATAAATTAACCTACTTATATCATTTTTGTTATTAGGATTTTTTGGTATAGTGTTGTATACACTGTATGTCTACAAAAAGTGTTGTAGATGGCAAGTTTGTTTGTAAGGATTTGCCATTGTGGTGATCAAATGATCAGAAATACATACTATGTTGTTTCTATATAAATCCGGTTTATTAATAATCGCAAATCGCAAAGCAGAAATGGTTTAAGTCTCATGTTGCAGGAAAGAAGAAAATGGGATTCAACACTGAAAACGACAGGGAAGCAATACTTCTATCATTAGCAATTGAGGAGACAATTTTATCGGTAGACTTCTTTTGGAATATCTCTCAAACCTTTGAAAAGTAATGAACTTTGGCCCCTATTTTATGAACCCCCTGCGGTCCTAACATTGCTCTCTGGTCTGGTGGTCAAATTAAGGTTCTATTCCAATCAGTTCCCTATTAGGAGACGGACAAGACATAAATAACTTCCCCTTATTCCCTCCTCTTTTTGTCTTGGACATAGAACCGTACGCTATTATGATACATGAGCATTCAGATAATAAAGGGATAAAATTTAAGGTTCAGAAACATATATGTTCTCAATTTGCGGATGACATTTTTATGTATATCTCATCGCTAATCTCGCTTCTCCATTTTTTTAAATTCCTCCAACCATTTAGTTCTATATTGGGACCACATGTACACAGAGACATATCTTGTGCACTAAATATCAATTTGTCGTCAGTATTCCTTGCCTCCTGAAACAAAACTTTGACTTTTGATGGAGAATGACCTCAATCCCCATCTAGGCATCTGTCTGATACTCATATATCAATCTTTGTATAAAATTGACTATCCACCACTAATATGTCAATAATGATCTGACCTGGATAGATTGTCCATTTCTCTTACCATTGCCTTGGTAAAGATAAATACCCTCCCTAGGATCTTGTATTTATTTTGGATGCTACTAATGACCATATTCTGCAGAGACCTTATGGACCTTCAAACTAAGATTCTCACTTTTGGGTAACAAATAAAGTAGGGTTTGTAGACAAACTCAATACGCTCTCACGAATTTGGGGGCTCTGGGGGTACCTAATTTAGACCACTAACACTGGGCGGATCACCCAGCTGGCTCAAACTATCCGGCTATGCAATATCAGTGGGTGCATCTCTTGCTCCTGTATGACAATGGAGGCACTAATGCTGACCTTTCCAAAATGGAGACCTTTCATTCAATGTCCAATAGGCTCCTATTTTCTTTTAAATTGGGAGACGACTAGGATGTACTCAAGCCATCCCCCTTTTACTCCTCTGTGGGACAACGCTGACTTCCCCCCAGGTTTGCAATCTGAACAGTTTAGGTGGTGGATTAACAAAACTTTTATGCATATTGGGGACCTTTGTAGTTTACATGAGATGTTGAGGTTGGAAACTCTGCTGTACAACCATGACTTTCCACATAATAGGGTCTTTACATAATATCAACTTCCTTCCTTTTTTGAAGATGAATTTGCACATGGGACTGCCACTGTACTGTTCCATCCTCTTTGAGAGTTCTTTCAAGTC